>NC_050465.1:57464290-57708000 GCF_903995425.1 Onychomys torridus | reverse complement strand
TGGAAAGATTAACTTGGACAATCCAAGTGGGCCAGGATTCATCAGAAAGGCCCCTAAGGATGGAAGAGGGGAGCAAAGGAGACAGAGAAGGGGCTGGGACGTGGAGAACAGGCC
This sequence comes from Onychomys torridus, assembly GCF_903995425.1. NCBI lineage: Eukaryota > Metazoa > Chordata > Mammalia > Rodentia > Cricetidae > Onychomys > Onychomys torridus. The sequence goes on along the minus strand of NC_050465.1, from coordinate 57,707,886 downwards.
TTCGGTCTCACTTTGGGAAACCAGCTCTCTCGGTAGCAGCCTCGGTCCGCATCAACTACCTCTCTTGCAGAGCCGACATCCCCACCACTGTATTGATTAGATGAGCTCCCAGCTGATCCAGTTAGTGTTGGTACCCGCCCCAGCACACTGGGAGGCAGGGATCATGCCAGCCCAGCTTCCTTCTGAATTCCCGGCACACAGCATGTGCTCAATAAATATTTGTTGAATAAATGAGCAAATGAGATGGTGACCAGGACCTGAGCCTCCTGGGTTCTGAGTGTTCTTTAGTATGGGTGGAAGCCCAGCAGTCCACGAAGCACCCCACTGATTTACCCTTTGCTTCTTGTTTTCATATCTTTCCTGGACCAGCGTATTTATTTATTTTTGCATATGGTCTTAATACATTCCTGCTGAGCGAATAGCAGTATCTGTAACTCCAGCCAGTGGCTCAAGGAACTTGTAGGGATGGAAAATTTCCTTTCTCTATGTTACAGTTTGTATTCACATTGCACTGATTCTTAACTCCTGACCCCTTGGCTCTACCAGTGAACAATGGTATCCATTGTTAGAGGAGAGATCCAGTAGCCTTCCCAAATGTGAGAGACCATCCAGTTGATCGAAAGTCAGGGTTCCAAGCTCTATCTTGCAACACCCTAGAGGATCCCCTGTTCAAATCATCCGAACAACTGCTGTTGGAAAGCGTTTCAACTTCACTATGCTCCTACATTGATTTCTAATGGGAGTTGTGGACGAGATTACAAATGAGCAGCAGCTGCTACATGTTCGACAATGGTAGACGCCTTCAACATAGACAGTGATGTATTTGGAGTTTTCCTGCCTGGCCCAGTCAGGACAAATCTCTCTTACCCACCAGTCCCACAGTTGCTCAGACCCAACCAAGTAAGCATACAGAGACTTATATTGTTTACAAACTGTATGGGCTTGGCAGGCTTCTTGTTATCTACTTCTTCTATCTTAAATTAACCCATTTCTGTTAGTCTATACTTTGCCACATGGCTTGTGGCTTAACAGTGTCTTTACATGTTGCTTTTCATGGCGGCGGCTGGCGGTGTCTCTCCCCCAGCCTTCCTGTTCCCAGAATTCTCTTCTCTCTTGTCCCGCCTATACTTCCTGCCTGGCCACTGGCCAATCAGAACTTTATTTACACAGAGTGATATCCACAGCACAGTGATGGCATCATAACTGCACATACAACCCTGAGAAAAAGTTTAAGATGCCATCTTTCATCTGAGTTCACCGTTCCCTCACAACTGATGGCCCCTGTCTGCAGAACACCGAACACTCACAATTGCTGTTCACAACTTGCTGGGGTGAGAAACCGTGTACGGCTCAGGTCTGGAAGCACTTTAGCAGCAAGGAAATTGTTCACTGTGTTACCTGGTGTACCATCCGTGTTTCCTTGCTCCTGTCAGGCTGTCAGAGTGTAGACCTGGATCAGAGTTTTCGGGAGGAGTGAATGGATACCTGGCTATTCTCCCAAAGAGGTTTTTGGTTTGGTTTGTTTGTTTGGGGTTTTGTTTGTTTTTTGTTTGTTTGTTTGTTTGTTTGTTTTTACTTCCTGGCACTTTCTGGTAAATGAAGAGACTCAAATTTACAACCCAGCCACCCAGTTCCAAGTTCAATGGCCTTTCCTCTCCAGAGCCCATGAGTGGAGCCCTAGAGGAAAAGGTTGAGGACAGTGAGGACCAGAGTTCTATGTGGATGGCAGACACATAGTGAGGCCTTTGGGTCTCTTCAGGTGAAAGAAAGTTAGCATAAAAGAAAGCAAGCAGTGCCCACTCAAGCTGCAGGAAGTACAGATAATGAGCACAAATAAAGGAGCCATGAGGGAGGCCTGGGATTTTCTTCTTGGCCCAGCTACGATCCCATAAACCAGAAAGAACCCCAAAACTCAAGTAATTGGGGTACACCCATGAAATGGCAACCAGTCCAGTATAAAACCAGGGGAGGTTTATAGTCCTCAGGATGTTTAAAGAAGCAAAAGCCCCGAGAATCCACGTTCCAGGCCTGTTAAAGAAAGGTTATTTAAATATATTTAACATTTCTTATTAAAAGCAAACTGGCAGGATATGAGCTCCCTCAAAACTTTCCAAGGAAAGAACATTCTGGCATTCTATGTGGAGAAATGATTGCCTTGTGTGGGAACCAAGGGCTTGTTTCTCACTAAAGGTGGCCACACGTGGCATGTTTTTCTTACAGAGCCATGGGCAGATGAAGAGCTTTTCATTAAAATTGCAACTGGATTTCTCTTGCGGCTTCATTCCTATCCCAGCTAGGAAGAGGTTGATGTTAATTCTCAGAGCAGAATTGCTTAGAGCATGCCCTGTTGGGTAGGTGGAGCTTCCTAGAGCCCCTCCAACAGAACTATAAGGATGTCAGAGGATTCTCCCCTCCCTAAGAGATAGAGTTCCCTGTGGGCTTTTGGGGCCCGAGTTAGAAGTACTAAAGGACACTCTTGGCCAAGCCCTGTTTCTCCATACCCAGGCTGCAGTCAACCCTAGGAGAGTATTAGGTGTGTGAGTATGGACAACTTATAACCCAGACAGTCAACTTCTGTTAACATTTTTGTAGATAGAGGTCCTTTGGCCATTCTTATGGCCCCAGAGTGAATGTGATAGCAAAGTGGAACACCTTGTAGATGGAACCTAGGGAAAATTCCTATGCAGGCCTAGGGAGCTAGCTCAAGATCACTGGAACAGAGTCTAGGTCCACACCTGCCTTGAAGGGCTCAGGTTCTGGTTACAGCATCTTTTGAGTCCATGACCTCTTAAACCACTAGAGGAGAACCCAAAAGAGACTCTCAGGGATGCTGGATCCTAGGCAAGGCTCTGATGATATAGATCTGAGTTAGCACAAATCATCTTTAGTGGCTGCCCAGGGATAGAATCTATTAAGGGTCAGGGCATGATTCAAACACAGCACACATGACTGTAATGGCTGTGACTGTTCCCATTGATTCATTCAAAGAAGCAAGTTCATCAGACACCAGAATTGCTTACATTGCAGCTTAGGAAAACTATTGCCTCTGAGTGTGTTCCCTAGCTGCTATCTTTCACCTCAAAAGACTATACCCCATTGGGTGCTATGATTTCACTATGATTTGTTTCCCAAAGGTTCATTGCTGGAAACTTGGTCCTCAGTACAGCAGTGTTGGGATGTGGTAGGACCTTTAAAGAGATGGAATTTAATGTAAGTGAATTAGGTCACTAGAGATTCTGCCCATGAAAGAAATTATGGGGTTCTCACTGGACTCCAGTTACTTCACAAAGGTAGCATGTTTTGACTAAGACTAAAATTGGTATGGTTGCATGTTTGTAATCTGAGCACTCAGTTGGCTAAAATCACTCAACACAAGTTTGAGTACAGCCTGGGCTACATAACAAGACTGTGTCTCAAAGCACCAGGGGCTAACCCCTTACTGCTCTATATGTCTGTCTGTCCATCCATCCATCCATCCATCCATCCATCCATCCATTCATCTATCCATCCTTCTTTCTTTCTTTCTTTCTATCTATCTATCTATCTATCTATCTATCTATCTATCTATCTATCTATTGTCATATGATCCCTCACACACATGTTCCCATCATGATCCCATCTGCCATGAAGTCCTTACCAGAGGTCAAATAAATAGAGCCACCTGATCTTAGCCTTTCAGCCTCCAAAACAGTAAGCTTTAGATATTTTGTTATAGAAACAGACACTAATACACTAAACTATTACAATGTGTTAGACATATACAGGATCCACTCCATCTCAATCTATAGCTATGCTGAGACCAGTCAATTTTAGGTCAGCTGAGCCTCATCTCACTTGCTCACACACAGGTAAGAAATAAATGTGTGTGTGTGTGTGTGTGTGTGTGTGTGTGTGTGTGTTCTTCTCTCATACAATACATCTTGACAGAAGTTTCCCTTCCCTCCACTCCTATTTTACCACCACCACCACCTCCTCTCTCCCCTCAGAGCGCTTCCTCTTCTGTTCCCCTTCAGAAAAGAGCAGGCCTCCCAGGGACATCAACCCAACAAGCATAAAAAGTCACAATGAGACCAGGCACAAACCCTCATATCAAGTCTAGATGAGGCAAACTACAGTAGGAAGACAAGAGTCTCAAGAGCAGGGAAAAGAATGGAGAAAGGCATCCCACAAGAACAGCAGGCTACACAACCATAACGCATGCAGAGGACACAGCACAGACCCACGCAGGCTCTGTGATCACTGCTTCGGTCTCTGTGAGCCCCTGTGAACCCTGCTTAGTTGATGCTGTGGACTGTGTTCTCCCTGACCCTTCTGGCTCCTACATTTCTTGCTCCCTCTCTTCTGTGGGGTTCCCCTGACTCAGCCTAATATTTGGCTGTGGGTCTCTGTATCTGCTCCCATCAGTTGCTTGGCGAAGCCTCTCTGGTGATGATTGGACAAGGCACTGATCCATGGGTATAGCAGAGTATCATTAGAAATAAACATGTATTTTTATAACATTAGGTCTTGGGATGACTATTGAAGTTTTGTTTCTTTGTAAAGCCACATATTCTACCTTTCAACTCATCACAAACTACGGTTTAACTTTATGTTGTTAACAGAACAACATGTATCACTAGCAAGCTCTCTTGCTGTTTAACACTTAACAGAAACGTTGATGTCACACACTGTAGATTTCCTATTGCACTCCACATTGAGTACTGACACTTGTGTTAGTCAGTGCTATTCTTTTAAGTGCAGCAGTAAACCAGCCCTGAGTCTTGGTGGTTTACAACAACATCCTTTTACTTCACACTGACCTTTACGTTGGCTGCTGCTCTTTTCCATGGTCCTTGTGACTCTTCGTGGCTACAGAATGGTTTCCCAGCCACCCAGTGACAGATCTCAGGCCCTTCAGGGGACATAGACTTCCTCAGGTACCACTGTCACTGGACTATAATTCCTGTCAAGGACAGAATTATGTACTTGGGTGCTATGGGAGGACCCTTCTGTATGCTGCAAATGTATGTTGCTCTCATTGGTTGATAATAAAAGCCAATTTGGCCTATAGCCAGGCAGAATAAGGCTGGGAAGGAAAGCCAAATGGAGATACAGGAAGAAGAAGGGCAGAGTCAGGAGACACCCGCCAGCCTCCAAGCAAACAGGACATGTAGAAAATGAGATAACAAGCCAAAAGCTAACACATAGATAAGAATGATGGATTAATTTAAGTGTAAGAGTTAATAACAAGCGAATGGCCAAACATTTATAATTAATATAAGCCTCTGTATGATAATTTGGGAAGTGACCGCATAATGGGGCACAACAGAGAAAGCTTCCGTTTACACTTAGGTGTCTTTGAACTCTTCCCCACTTGGACCACAGTGGCCATGGACATTGTAGAGTGAGGCAGGTGTTTGCTGCTTTGAGTACAGATGTCCCAAGGTTACTTCTCTCCTCCCACTTCAGTCCATCTCCTCCCTTCTCTTCTTCTGGTCCAGTCTCACTCTGTCCATCACCTCGGTATCTTATGTATACCTATGGCTGTCCATTCCTCTTACAAGTGGATGGCCCCTAAAATTACCTTCAGCTTTGACCACCACTGTCAATCCACCCACTCCCTCTTCCAGCAGCCCCTCTTTCTATCTGAGATGGGGCTGTTACACCTTCTCTTGTGAAGAGATGTCTATTTGGTTCAAGTTGCTCCAACACAGTCTCAGATTGACATGTGTCATAGATTAGAATGCTGCAACCAAGTGTCATAGATTGAAATGTGTTAATAACAGGCATTTAGTTCTCAGAGTTCCAGAGCAAGGAAGGTCAGGTTAAAAAATGTTTACAGAATCAAGACCCTTTCCTGCATAACCTCTTTCTCCATACATCCTTCCTCAGAGCAGGCAAGCTCTAACCACTTGGTCTTACTGCTTCTTATAAAGGCTCTAATCTTATCACAGGGTATAACTCTTATGATCTCACATAGCCAATTATGTGCCCACACTTCTACTTCCTAATACCCCCATGTTGTAAACTGAGACTTTTACATAAGAATTTGGGAAAACAACAAATATTCACTCCATTACACACTGCGAATTTCTCCATTATCACTGGATCCTCAAGCTAGGCACCCAAGATTTATCGCCCATTTTCTCCCTTCATCCTCTTCCCCCTCCCTCTTCCTCTGTCTTCCCCCTCCTTCTCCCTCTCTCTTCTCTCATTCCTCCCCATCTCTCATCATTCTGGTTTCTAAAATCTCTTGTCCACTTTTCTGTGTGCTTGTGACTGTTGCCTGTTTTCTCTCTTCATGCTTGGTCATAACTATCAAGTTGGCCTCCTTACCTCTAGTTTTCCTCCTTTCCAATCCTACCTCTGTACAGAAGACACGATGGGAAACCTAACGAAGTCTTCTGTTGTGGAGCCTTAACTCCAGCCCCCACCCCCTTAACACTAGAACAAACTCAGAATTCTTTAGTGTAATTTTCAAGCTTTACATGCTCATTCTGCCAACTCCCTGCCCAAGACCTTCCACAAAACATGGTCTGTTGTCTCTGCTCTAGAGAGCTGGGTGTCCATGACAGATTGTCACTCATGGGAAAACTCTTTCTGTTCCTCCATCAGTCTCCTCCTTCACACCATCAGCTAACCTTTATTTCCTGGGGGAAATCCACCTAGATTCCAAGGTCCAAAAGAAGAAGTAGTAGGCCCTTTCCTTTATGCTGTTAGTTTCCAGAGAAGGAGCAAGGTCATCTGGTCTTAAAAAAACACAACAGGGCTATGGGCCATCCTTTACCCCAATGGACCATTGAGAAGAAACAACAAGATCATTGCAAAGAGGGAGGAAGGGTAGGGAGAGAGAAGAAGCAGTGAGGAAGAGGGGCAGAGAGGAAGAAGGGCAGTGGAGGGGGAGGGCTCTAGGTGGAAGGCAGCCCTGCAGTGGGAAGGATTGTAGCACCCCAGGTCATGGAGGTCTAAGCAGGGTCATGGCTGCCTAGCCTGGTGGGGGTAGTTTAGTAGGCTCTCTGTAGTCTTCTTCTGCTCCAGCAGAAGGGGCACCAACACAGGCATATTCTCCTCAGGTAGGAGGACAGTCCCTCTCAGATGCTGGACACTTGCTCTGAAAGTGCTCTGAACCTGGGATTCATGAGTCACCACACATAACACACAAGTTTCTCCAACATTGTTGCTGAAGGCCACCCGTACACTAGCACAGTCAATCACCCTGAACCTAAGTTCAAGATACAGCACACTGCAAGCAAGATGTAACATCTTGATGTCATTGAAAGCAATCTTGGTGACTGATTCTGAGACAGTGCTGGTGGCCGGAAAAGTTCTCCATGTCCTGTGGCTTTTCCTAGAACAAAGGTCCTGAAACAAAGAAAATGTTCCTGAGAAGTCCTATCTCCTTGGTACAGTTAGAAGTACCACCCAATTCTCCAGACCCACACACCCCCATACTTTGATCGTATCTTTCTCTGTCCTGGTAACTTGGTAGGTACTTGTCTCTTTGAAGGTGGTGACTCTATATGACCCTCACAATGGTGTATTTGTGAATGGCTCCCATTGTGAGGCACCCTCTTGGCACAGTGTGTTCAGAATGTGAGTCTTACTTCTTCCTCCCAGCCATCACCCACCTCACTCCAACCCTTGCATGGCCTTGTGCTCCACAGACCACCAGGATGACACTCAATAAATCATCCACAAGGTCTAGAACAGCAGAGAAACACCTCACCCACAACTCCTCACCACTGATCACAACCACCTCACTATTCATCCCAACCACCTCACTATTCATCCCAACCACCTCACTATTCATCACAACCACCTCACCACTCATTACAGCCACCTTACCACTGAGCACAACCACCTCACTATTCATCCACAACCTCCTCACTACTCCTTGCTGTAGGGTGCATTGGATGAGCTAACCAAGGCAGTGTCGGAGAGTTCATCTGGGTAGTGAGGATAAGGGAGAGCTGGCAGGCTGGCTGACCAAGCTGTCACCCAGGCCCAGAACCAGGGCTGAGTTGACCAACCTCAGCATCCACTGAATCTATGAACTGTCGGAGCAGGTGAAGGGGATGGACCCACAGATCCAAAGCAGCAGGACCTCCATGACTCAGGACACCACCAGAATCTCCAGGAGGAGCCCCAGTGAGAGCCTGTTATTGGGGGTATAGCAGAAACCAGAGGCCTGGAGCCAGATTAAGGACTTGGGGCCATGAACACTCACAAGTAAAGATGAACGGACTGAAGGGCAAACTGTGTGTCTCAACGGTCTCATTGTAGCTTTCATGGTGAGATGATTCTTCTTTTTTGTGTGTTCTTATTTTTGTTTTGCTTTGTTTCTTTGTTTTGTTTTTTGTTTTTTCTTTTAAACTTGATTTTATTTAAGGGGGAGGTTGCAAAGGCAGATAGAAGACTTGAGGGAACAGGGAGATAAGTGGGATTGGAATTCTTGATGTGAAATCCACAAAGAATCAATAAAAGTAAAATAAAAAAAAAAAAAAGCCAACCACCTCCCAACTCCTTTGGACCACTTGTCAAAGTGAAGATTCTAGGGTGCTTTCAAAAATTTCAGTCTAGGAAATATGCTATCTAGGAAAAGTCTAAGGACCCTCAGTTCCTCCCTGTAGCAAGATAAAAGAACACACTTGGACAGGCCAGGCTGAGTTGGCAAAACTGGGTATACCCTGGCATTCTCACATGATATCCCCAAGATAAGCCATGGCATACTCACCATCTGTCTGTGGAAGCTTTCCTTCAGAAGACTAACTCATTGCCGTGATTCCCACTGCACCATACATGAGGAGGATCCTTTCTCCTCCAATTTCAGCGCCATCCTTTCTGGCTCTCCATTTTCAATATTGATCTCCCTTGAGGTCTTTCTTAGCGACCATGGATAGAACATTCCTCTTCTCTACTTTTCTTGATCTGCTTCCCATCTTCTGAGTCATTTACTCTAGACCCCCTGCCATTAGAGTCTTTCTCTATTCTTGGCTCAGCACATCTAATCGGGCATCAAATCCTGGGATCCATACCTTCCCGTTTCATCTCAGTTCTATAGCAGCCTTTTTTGTTCTGTGCTCTTCTCATCCTGCTCCCCCTGAAGCTCTGTCTTCCATGCTACACTACATTGTCCACGGCTTCATGTAGTTGGGCATCTCCGTCAGTTTGTTATTCATGACGCTCAGTATCTGGCCTGAACTTCCTGCTAAACCTTCCATAAGTCACCTTAGTAGACAGACTATCTACTCTTCTCTTTCCTCTATTTCCTTACTTTGCTCTTTTGCAAGACTTAGTGGATATTTGCATGACAGTGCATCAAATTTATCCTAGAAGAGACAGGATTGGTCAGGTAAAGGAACGGTTCTACTCATTGTGGGGGCAGACAGTACAGTGTACAGAAACTGGGGCACATGAAAGGAGATAGCAAACAAGGAGCTGGAGATATCAAGGCACTTTCAGTGAGGCCTGATGGCTATGATGCCATTGATTTACTGTCCAATAGTAAATGTTGATAGACAATCTCATTGCACATGGAGGAACGTCAAACTGATTGCACATTACTCCTCACATTGTCAACTTTGTCCAACCATCATAGACTAAACTATGTACTTGTAGAACCCGAACTGGGATTTTCCTCTTTCTTTTGAAAATTTTGACCTATAAATTTATATAAAAAAATCTGCATTCCTTAAAGACATAAAGAGTTATTTTTTTCACATAACAAGTAATTCAGAAATAAGCACATTGTGGGCGGAGCAATAACTCTGAGGCCCCCCTGGAACACAGGTGCCTTTCCTTTTCCAGTGCCTCCATTTTCCACCATGACCTTCACTTTCAGCCCTGGGATGGCAGTGATGTTGTCAAGGTCCACATCTGTGTGCTAGGCTAGAAGAAAGTTCAGAGCCAAAGGCTTTCATTGAGGTTTTGATTATGACTTCAGGCATGCAAGACATGAAGCTGGCCAGACTTGTGTAAGTGGGTGATTCAGGCTAGAGAACCAAGTACCTCAGGTTGAGGAATGCTTGTAAGAGGTTAGTTATGAATGAGTTTTAAGTGAGCCAAACTATTTCAGGTTCTCTGCCCTCTGGCTCTCCTTTACATATTGGAAGTCCAGTGAATATTGGGCTCTGGAAATATATGCATGCATTTATGTAGCAGTGTGTGTGTGTGTGTGTGTGTGTGTGTGTGTGTGTGTGTGTGTGTGTGTTTATATACCTGCCCTAGGACTAGAGATTATTACTCTGGGGATCCTTTGATGTGCATTGTGATAAGTCCAATCTTAAGAACTTCTAAACCTTTAGTACTTGAGATACTTAAGAAATTACCATTTTAAACTTTTTGTAAGCTTCGCTATTAAAAAAAACCCTGCAAATAAATCCAAAGACCACACACCAAAATTAACGAGCCCCTAAGTCTATACAACTTAAGTAACTTACATCAAGTTAGAATTATCATTCAAAACAGAAAGTGTGAAGCTTTATATTAAATTTTACACTTTTGATATTGATTATGTTTTGTGTGCTTATCTACTCCCAGAACAACAAAAATCCGTGACAGTATTAGAACTACAGAAACAATTAGCTTTTCATCTTTTGGTAATGAATGTCCATTGTCTACATTCAGTCCTTCCTCATCCTCTCCTCTTAGCCTGCCTTCTTCTCCTTTCTTCAAGTTATCCTACACTCACATGTGTATTTGTCAACATATTACATATATTATTGACTAGATTCTGCATATGAGAGGGAATATGTGGTTTATCTTTCTGAGAACATGTATTTCTAAGGTCTGCAAGGTGGTGTTTTCATACACATAACCATGAGAACTGAAAATCTCAATCCAGCCAATTATTACCTTTTGCCTGTGTGTGATAAGAACACTTTTCCTCTTGACAAATCTCACAGGCAAAATACAGTCTTATTAAATATAGTCACCATGCTCTAAATTAACTCTCTGGAAACTTACATCCCTTTAGTAGAAACATGTTACACTCTGACCATATTTCTATAAACTTGACAGTTTCAGCCTTCCATTGAAGACACCACACATTTTTGACTGTAAGATGTAGAGAAACGAAGCTGAACTCTTTCTTCCTGCTGGCAATCTTTTGTAAAGCTGGAAGATGCTGTTTAGGCTTCTAGGGAAAAAAAGTCATCAGTGATATTAACCAGCAACAAACCATAAATGGTCTCAAGATATGTGCACTGGTGCAATGAACTATTATCGGAATAACCAACTGATTTTTAATTGTATTTTAGGCCCATTCCACAGGAGTGATCATTCCTGGTACAATAAACCTGATCAAATCCTATGACTGGGGAGTCCATAGGCCTTAAGAGGGAGCCAACTACTGTTGATTTACTAAATGGACATGTTATCAAACTGCCATTTAAATATTTCCGTTTATATGTACAGACTAGTGCTGGCCAGAGAATCTTCTACTTGCAGTGGGTCACAGCTAATACAAAGACCCATAACTGTTCAATATGCTGAGGACAAATGCCTGTGGGATGCCCTGCCCCCAACTTGGACAGTCTATATCACCCTCTCCAAGACCAGGGAGCATTTCAGAACAGCAGGCTAAAAGATGTAAGAGCCAGAGGATGGAACAGGGTGCTGTAAAACACCATGTTCTGAACATGACCTTACTGTAAACTTAGGAACTCACAGTAGCAGTGGCTACCAGCACAAAACCTGTCCGAGACTGGGCCCATCATATCTCACTGTGACTGGGGGCGGGCTCCTAAGGTCCCATCTTTTCCTAAGGAATTATAGGCAGTTAATGATTTCTTGGAAGAAATCACATTCCTCGGTGATATAGCCCCTGATACATTGCCCTCAGTCAAGTTAATAGCCTCTGATTCATATTCATGCAAGCAACACTTATTAAATACAGTGGGTTACCAAACCAAACAACAAAAACACAAACAAAACCATAAAGCATACAAAAGTATAACATAAAGAAAAATGCATTAAATTGGCATTTTTAGTTCTATGTGTGTGATTATGTAGTATTTCACTTTCTTCTCCTGTCTTATTTCACTTGGCGTATAGTGTCTTCCAGATTCATTCATGTGGCAAATGACAGAATTTTTTCCTTTTAAGTCTAAATAATATTTCACACACACACACACACACACACACACACACACACACACAGAGTTATATGTCAGGTCAGGTTGTTCTGACTTCCTCATATGAAATTTAATCTCCACATTGAAATCTCTATCTAAATCGACTCATCAACAGTCTAAGCTGAGCCCGGGGGGCAATGTTCTAGAATGGTCCTAGGTGAAATTTGCAACTAAAGGAAAATTCAAAATATTTCCTTCATGTTACATGGAAAATTGTCAGGGTCGTAGATGCTGAAAGACAGAAAGAAGAAAGAAACTAATCAGGAAACCGGGAAGCTCATACTGGAGCAAATTCATTCATCTTGATGACTCATCCAAAATGTACTGAGGCTTCACATTTGACAGTCTTTTCCTTGAAAATCCTAAATGCCTGCATCTGTCCCCTGCAGATCAGTCTATGTTAGTGTTAGAGCCTTAAAGTTCACAGTCCCTAATTCTTTTGTGTGGAAATAAATAACCCTTATGTTGAGTGGCACAGACCTGGGAATGTAGTTCCTTTGCCCAGTTGGGAGGAATACACAGAACAATTCCAAAAGAGAGCTCTCAAGTTGTGGGATGTTCTATGGGTCCGGAAAGGTTGACTCTGTGGACAAGCTGCCTCCACCATGGCTCCCTGGGATGCTCTGGAGAATTGTGCTGCTTGCCTAATCACCACTCCAGGAAAGTGGTTCCAAAGAGCCCAAGTCCAAGTCCTTCTGCTCCTTCCTACCTCCTTTCTTCAACAATACTCTTTTTTTAAGTAGAAAAATGCTGTTTGGTTTATGTAAGAATATTTGATCGTGTACATCTTGGGTATTTCAATGAGGAAAAGAGAGAAAATCCTCTAACAATCTTTGTAAATGTGAGATGGATAAGGGATAGGGTGTGTGTGTATGTGGGGGGTTTCCATGCTTTGGACATGCTGTGGACTAAACTACATATGTCAGGCTGGATCATGAACATAGTGAGATAAACACTGGCTCTAATCCTGAAATTTGATGCCCTTCTGAGCCCATCCACCAGCTGAGGATGGGAAGAGACCTCATTGATTGGGACCCATTTCCTCATCTTCAAACAATGGGGTGGGGCCAAGATGGATCCAAGTCATTAGAGGCTCTGGAAGAATCTTTGGGCATACAGATAGATATTCATGTCACGTGATGGCCAGGTTGGCAGTCCCAAGGAATGGATTCCAAGATCCTGTAGTATTTTGTCTTGTTCTGGGTGTTCCTCACTTAAGTTCTCAGCATTCTCAACCTTTCCCAGTTGAGCCACATGCATCCTGCTCATTTTCTCTCCTGCTTTCTTTTGCATGGGTTTTCACTTTTCTGTAAATGCCTGTGATATTTCTGCCCTCTTTGGTTCACATGACTGTGTCTGCTCTGCCTTATGCTACTGCCTGCCCAAACCCCACGCAACTCCCTAGCCACAACAGTAGTTTTCAACATGTCCTTCAGGATGTCCTCTGATTATCTCTTCTGAAGAATTCAATATGATTTGTGTTCCTGTAATGAAGGATTTCTGACATATTGGACCTGATTCTCCTTGTTTGGGGTAGGGTAGGAAGATCATCCTGTTCAGAGCAGGATGGGTAGTGACATTTCTGCCCACTACCTACTAGATGCCAGAATGATCTACCTTCTATTACACAGTGACAGTTGAAGACGCCTCTAGAGTTGCCAAATGTCTCCTGGTGGGGCAAAATCAGCTGTGGCTGAGGATCTTTGTTCTAACGCTCTGTTCTATTCATGGTGTGATGGATTCCATGGCAGGAAAACTTGAGTTTGGATCTGGATCTGTCATTTCTTACTCTGATATTTAAGGATTCACCCACTCTCTGAGCTCTGTTTTTTTTTGTGTGTGTGTATTCTAAGGGGAAAGCTGTACACTAAATACAGTACAGACAGAAAGACTAACAGGGCATCATTCACTCCTTGTCTTATTTGGGGTTTCTACTGCTGTGATAAAACACAATAACCAAAAGGCACTTGGGGACAAAAAGTTTATTTCATCTTGCAAACCTTTCCAGAGAAGTCAGGGCAGGAATTCAAGGCAGTAATTTGGGACAGGCTCTGGTACAGGGACAATGGAGGGGTGCTGCTTCCTGGCTTGCTCCTTATTGCTTACTCAGCCTGCCTTCTTCTATGACCCAGGACCACCTTCCCAGGAGTGGCACTGCCCTCAGTGGGCTGGGGCCTCCCACATCAATCATTCATCAAGGAAATGCCCTACAGACTTCCCTATAGGCGATCTGATGGAACTTATTTTCTTAATTGAAGTTTCTCTCCTTAGGTAATGCTAACTTGACAGAAAAACCTATATGAGACATGACTTTTAGGAAGGGCTTTCTATAAATTGATGGCAGTGACAAAAGGAGCCATTTGTGAAAGAGAATTGCTTCTCAGGAAGGGACTCAGACACTTAGCAAAGGTGCCATCAAAATAGTCATGTAGCCTGGAGGTTGCTTTCCTTAATGCTGTGGTCACACACCTGGTGGGAAGCAATGTTCAGGAGGGCAGGTTTATTTTGACTTACAGTTTGAGGGGAAACAGTCCATTGTGGAGGGAAGGGCATGGCAGCAGGCTACTTGGAGATAGGGTGTACCACTGGGGTTTCCTCACATCCTGGTAGATCAGCAAGCAGAAATGTAGACAGAAATAAAGGCTGTGTTATGAAACTTCAATTCCTACCCTCTCCCCAACCCCATGACTTACTTCCTCCAGCAAGAGACTTTGCTTTTTAAAGGTCCTATGATCTTTCAAAACATTGCCACCAGCTGGGGCCAAGTGTTTAAACACATGAGCCTATAGGGGGTATTTTATATTCAAACCATAACATAGAAGAACTATTATGCATCGTTCAATTCCCTAAGAATGCTGGGTACATTACACAAATTAGATTAACCTGTGATGAAATGTAATCACTGTAGAATGAGGAGTAGTTCTGAGGACACTTGGATGCTTCATGTCTAGTTGATATATGGCACAGCCCCAAGTTCTCTATGCCTGCTTATGGAGAGCAAAAAGTCCGTGACTCAGTGCTTAGAGAACGGTTTAGTTAAACATGATGCTATTTGTCACCCTAGTCACCCATAGCTGGAGCATCCCTCCCACAGAGATGGAGTTGCCTTTTTTTACTTTGTTAAACTGCTTGCTGCATGTTGGCAGATGGAGGGTCCAAGTGGAAGAGAATGGGGGTTGAGGGTTAAGGATTAGTAGTGCCCAGAATGAGCACTGTTGGTGCTGAGGTCCTTGAGTGAGTCTTGGTGAGGAGCATGACAGACAGGTGTATGCAGGTGGAGAGCAGCTGTGATATGGTTCAGTGACCAGAAAAATAGTGCAAGGAGCCAGTGTTGCAGAAATGATGCTGTACTGCCCAGGGCAGCCCTGGTAGTCGAGGCAAATGGATGTCCTTCAGTGTAACCTTCAGGGTGAGACCTGTGGCAGACACTTTGAGGACTCTCCAAACATTTCTGGGGGTTAGTCTGTACCACGAGGACCTGCATCCATCAATGATACAAGACAGAACATCACAGAATAACACCATAAAATAACAGCAGGGCTATGAGACCCAAGCTAGCACAAGGGACGTATCTACTGATGTTTCTACCAATCACGTTGGGGACTCTAAACAATTTGTAAAACATCCACTTTGGTATTTTCCTTTTGTTTTTTGAGATGGTGCAGCTGTTCTGGACATTTCTAATCACCCTTGTCTACACAATCTCTCTGAGGGAAATTTATTCAAATACATTACTTCCAATGGGCTGATTGGCCCCTGGTGATCATTATGCCTATCAGGCAGATGAACCATATTTGTCAAATTTGTTTTAATCATTCATGCTAAGCAGAGTGACAATTGATGAAGTACAGTTTCACTTTAAGCCTCCTGTACTGAAGCCACTACATAATCTCTAGTTTTCTTGGTGTTGATGTTTGCCTTTGGAAAAAATTAATGCCATTGCACCTCCGTCTTCTGAACACCAACCCGTCATTTACCGAAGAGGATGAGCTCAGCTTTATGCAAATACAACAATGTGTGACATGCTTGTCATTAGTGAAGCTGAGGAAGTGTTTCTGGATTCCAGATTTTAGGATGTATGGCAAGGCTGCACTTTCTGCTACCCTTGTGACTGGGGTGGTACCATGTCTGCAGCATTGGCCAATGAGTTCTGAGTGTTAGTGATGAGAATATAAAACATTTAGCTGGGGGTAGGACACCAGTCAGAGCTCTTATCCTCTGCTATAGTGACCAATGAGGCTCCAGACTGCATCTGCTTCCTCAGGTTCTAGCCTAAGATGATGCTGTACAGAACTATGTGGGACATGCAGAAGACCCTATGGATGGCCTTCTTATTTCAGCCATGAATACTTGGAGGGACAAGAGTACTATTGCGATACTTCCTTGACCACACTGAGTGATGCTTGTTAGAGTTTTCCCTGTAGTTTTCTTCTCAATAAAGCTTCAAAACAGCTCCATGTTCTTTAAAGAACAATTCAGAACTTCTTATTCTTACTCTCTCATTTGTTTCAATTTCCAATGGCCTCACAGTTGTTCCCTAGATATTGGACGGTCTGAAAAGTCTTCCCATCTGCACATATCCACATGGGAGACAGCATAGTGTTTGAAGATGACACAGGCCCTGGAGTATATCCAGACCACCAGTTCAGAAACCTAGCAATTTGCATAATGATACTTTATTAGAGCACCATTGATTTTTATATACTTCTTACTCACTGGGATGCTAAATTCAATTCAACTGCCTTGGTTTTTATTACACCAGGAAGGGTTACAGGGCTGTTGATGGTAGAGATGTAGACTCCTTCCAGATCTTTTCTTCATTTGATATATAGTTCCAAGGTCATGTTATAATGAGGGTGCCAGGCTAGAGTTCCTGCTATCACATCTCAGACTTCAGTGAGGGGGATCATTATATCATAGTATTCAGATCATTGATGGTATATAATTTTAAGCTGTTACTTAATCCTCTCTTTCTAACTAACTAACTAACTAACTAACTAACTAACTAACTAACTAACTAGATAGTCCACTTTGATGTCTTAAACTTTAGTGAACAGGGTTGGGGATTGTGCTGGCTAGTTTTATGTCAACGTTAGCTTGTATCATCTCAGAGGAGGGAACCTCAGTTGAGAAAATGCCTCTATGAGATTGGGCTGTGGGCATGCCTGTAGGTCATTTTCTTAATTAGTGATTGATGGGGGAGGGCCCAGCCATTGTGGGTGGTGCCATCCCTGGGCTGGTGGTTCTGGGTTCTTTAAGAAAGCAGACTGAGAAGGCCATGAGGAGCAAACCAGTAAGCAGCACCCCTCCATGGCCTCTGCATCAATTCCAGCCTCCAGGTTCCTGCCCTGTTTGAGTTCCTGCCCTGACTTCCTTCAGTGATGAACAATGACATGGAAGTGTAAGCCAAATAACCCCTTTCTGCCTCAACTTGCTTTTGACAAAGATGTAGCTCAGCTGGTAGAGTGCTTGCTTAGCATGCATAAAGCCTTGGATTTGGTTCCCAGAACCATGTAGTTCATAAACTGGGAGTGGTGGTACACATCTGTGTTCCCAGACCTTGGGAGCTGGAAGAATCAGGAGTTTAAGATCATCTCAACCACATGATAGGTTCAAGAATCTCCCATGGGGCCACATAATGCTCCTCTAATGTTCAGAGATTACTTGCACTCAGTATCTGAGCTGACTCTTTTTGGTATTCTTTTTGAGTGTCAATAAGCTAATGTGATGTGAGCCCTGTCTTAGTCTTTCTATTGCTATGAAGATACACCATGACCATGGCAACTCTTATAAAGGAGAATATTTAACTGTGGTGGCTTGATTATAGTTTCATGGATTTATTCCACTATCATCATGGAGGGACTTGGCAGTGTACAGGCAGACATGGTGCTGGAGAAGGAGCTGAGAGCTTTATATCTTGCAGGCAACAGGAAGTAAACTGTCTCACTGGGCGTGGCTTGAGCATATATGAGACCAGACCCCAAAGCCCACCTCCACAGTGACACACTTCCTCCAATAAGACCCCACCTATGCTAACAAGGCCATACCTCCTAATAGCACCACTCCCTCGGGAGGGTCATTTTCTTTCATACCACCATAAGCCCCAAACTGAGTATGGTATGCAAGAGGGGTTCACTTCGGACACTGACAGAACAGTGTGGGCTGTTGTCCCCAGAAGGTCTGTGCTCCAATTAGGACACAATGCATCTGGACAGCTTGTCACCTCTTCACAGGTCCACTGGATGGGATTGATCACGGTCCTGCCAAACCTTGGCCTCCCCTGCCTCTCAGTTCGTTCCCAGCATCCCTTTTACATATCATTTTGCCAGCCCTTTTCTGTGTCAGCTGCCCTGATACGTTAGTTACTGTCTCGGGTCCTTTTGCTAGTTGTGATAAAATACTCCGACACAAGACACTTAAGACATTTGGTTCACAATTTGAGGCACAGTCCATCATGCTAGGGCCATTGAAGTGGCTGGTCAAAGTGCCCCCACAGTCAAGTAGCAGATGGCAATGAATGTTTGTGCTCCATTAACATTCTCCTTTTTATACAGTCCAGGACCCAAATCCAGGGATGGATGCTGCCCACTTTTCCTGTGTGTTATCCCATGTCAACTAACCTAATCAATAAATGCCCTCACCGGCATGCGCAGAGGCTAAATGGTCCCTGAAGGCTTACCTTCTAGGTGATTCCAGGTTGACAAGGTGACAACAATAACAGTCTCAACTATCTTCGTTGTCATGGAGACAGAGTACATGATGGAAACAACCTAAGAGAGAATTGTTTAAGTGTATGGTTTCAAGGGATTTCAGTCCATCATGTAGGGAGGTTTGGCTGTGGGTATGGCTCTGTCTCTGTCTTTGGGAGTGTGAAAGGATTGGAATCAGGGCCACACTATCACCTCAAATGCCCACCTCCAGTGATCCACCTTTGCCGGCAAATCTTTCCAATGTCACCAACTGCACACCAGGTGTTTGAATTTATGTGACTATGGTGGAATGTTCAGATTCAAACCAAAACATGTGACCTCTGTCTAATAGTAGAATGGATGATATTCTTGCCTTCGTTTTCTATCCAATATCAGAATATTAAATCTACACCCATTCACAGTCTAGAACTATATCTGACTCATTTGTAGTTAAAGAGTGTGTATATGTGTACATGCCTCTGTGTGAGTATGGACATGTGTGTGCAAATGCTCACAGGAGCCAAAAGAGGGTATTAGATTTCCTAAAACTGGAGTTACAGGTGTTTGTGAGCCACCCAATGTAGGTGCTGGGAACCAAACTTAGGTTCTCTGCAAGAGTGGTACTTACTCTTACCTGCTGAATCATCTCTCCAAACCCAGATGACTCATTTCAAAAAGACACCCCCAGGTCTCCAGCAGAGTTCTTTTGGCTCAAAATAGGGCCACAGTACATCATTAACCACTCCCTTCCACACCTCTCTGTAGTGGGTAGCTGTTCCAGCTTTGACCTGGAAGTACTACCTCCAATGAAGCTTCGGGGCTCAAGACAGGGCTGAGACAGGAACACTTAACACCCGAGATCTGGATGGGCCAGCTCTCTTGGTTCCTGGATCCTGGATGCTGGAGGTAGACTGAGCAGAGTTCTCCAGAGAACACTGCTGGACTGCTCCACAGCTTTCCCGGACTCTGTAAACTATCCCTTTACTTGTAAGTTACCCCACAAAATAAACCTCCCTTTTAACTACATGGAGTTGCCTTAATACTACAACCAATACCCCACCCCCACCCCCCCAAAAAAGAGTCAATTCAAGTAACAAGCTAACTCTTTCAAAAGCGAGATCAGCCACTATGAGGAATTTCATTAAGAGGTGTGTGTGTGGGGAGGGGGGGTCTTTTTCCAGGCTATCCCTCACTGCATCACTGTGACTGAAAAGCACTCTCCAGCATCAGCCCCGACTGGTGTCTCCACAGTAGAAACATTCAGGACAGGCTGACTGCAAGCAAAGAGATCCCTGAGGTACAGTAGAAATGTCCCTGATGCTCTTATACCACTGACTTACCAAACTCATATGCCTGGCTTAAATCTGCTCATCCCCTCATCTCATGTCCTGTGCTGTACCCTCACAGACAAGACAGGGCAACAAAACCCATCTGGGAAGGGGAGACAAAGGCTCATCCATAAGCAGCTCACCTCCCGAGTGACCTTGATTGACATGGGTTGAGTGACAGTGGCCTGCTGACTCTGAGGCCAAGGAAGACAGCAGTGGGGTAGGAAGTAATGGAGGGAGTCAGCCTTAGCCTGAAGAGGACCTCAGGACGGAATTGTAGCTGGCAGAACTCTGGGGACAATCAGGACAACTCCCATCCCACTGTGTTCCCTAGCACCCCTGCTCAGAGCTGAGGAAATCTCTCATGCTCAGAAGAGACAGGGAAGAAACCATCAGCATCATTGCTGAATAATATTGTGTGGCTGTTGACTATGTTTTCTCGTTGTGATTTCTGGTTAAATATACATTTGGCAACAAGGGATATGCCAGGACGAGAGTTTTGGGAAATTCTAACTGAGAATATAAGTGTGCCTAGCTGGCACTCTGTCTACCTTCATTTCTTTGCATTCCCCCTGTACAATATGGCCTCCACCCACAAACGGAGCATCCTGAGGAACTGCCTTATTTCAGCACAGAATCTGCCGAGAATCACTGCTCTTACCCAGTAGCATCATCATCTGTTAGCAGCTCAGCAGAAGCCTGTTTCTCCCTCAGCAGCTGTCAGTGTAGGGAAGGCTGTGGTTCTTTTATGCCCTATCATGGTAGGCACAATTCTGGACAGTCTGAGAAGTGCCCAGCCAACAGTTATGAGTGGGTTCATTCTGCACTGTTAGTACATGACACTGATAGAGTTCCACAACTGTCGCTGCGTTGTAGCACCACAGTGAACTGCAAGAGCTTATGGCACACTGAGGGTGATCAGAGTGGACAGTCCATTATTCATGAAACCCTGGCTACGCATACGAATGGACACAGGAGCTGCCATGTTAAATAGATGCAGATGAGCGGGTCAGTGGAGTGTCGACTTTTCTCTGAAGTACCCAATTTATCTAATCCCTAAGCAGGCGGTATGTGTTTAAAGCATCATATTTTCAACAGATTCCAAATTTACTTACCTAACACTGACCGCCTGACAGGTCCCAAGCCCTTGCTTGTGACTCGTTGGGTCCTTACATCAAACCCTGTCATTGCCTCTGGGGTAGAGACAAAGGTGATTGAGGAAGTTGAGCTGAGAACTTCTTTTGTGTAGGGTGCCTGCCTTTGAATCCAGGGAGGTAGGACCCTGAGCACCAAATTTTCATCTTATATGTGTGCTCGGCCTCTTGATCCACCTCAAATCGATGTGGAAAAGAAAAGTCATTCCCATCTAATGGAAATGTGGGAAGGGTTCTTGCGTTTTGCTTCCTGGCCTCCAGCATTTGACAAGCATAGGGCCCATGTTGGCCATGATTTGACATGTACAGCTCAGAAAGATGCAAATGGAAGATGAAATGAGGATGGAGGACCACTTCCAGGAAAAGACAGTGTGTTTATTGAAAGCGCAGATGTGACTAAAATTAATGAAGTAATAATTACTAAGAAGTTGAACGAGGATCTCATCCTGTGATTACGAGCACTACTGTAACCCTCAGCCCTGGCTGAGCATCAGGCAACCGTTTTGTCTTGGTTTTACAGCTCTGCTTGATTGTTCTGCCTGTCATTTCCAAAAAACACATGAAGTGTCTACCTTCTTCCTGCAGCCGTGAGTATGACTGTCTTTAATCGGAGGCAAGCTGCTGATTCAGCTTCTAGCTTGAATTTATTCAGCTGGTGCAAAGATTGGTGACGGGGCTGCATTTACACTTTTATCACTGTCTGGTAAACCTGAATAATTTATCATGTGCTTCTCAGGCCCCTCCCCGCTGGCCCCTATCATCTTACAGAACCAGAGTGCAGTTCTGCCTCAATAGCCAAACTTATTTGGGAGGTGCCTGCTTTTGTTCACAGACTTCTGACACTCTTCCTTTTCTGTCATGCAACATTTGAGAGAAAAACCTTTCTTTTTCGTTTTCTTTCTTCCTTCCCCCCAACTTTTTTCATAGTAAGCAATTCAGTGTAGTTAGATTTCTTTCTTTCTTTTTTTTTTTTTTTTTTGCCTAGATTCCCTGTCAAAGCTTGTCGATTCTGAAACATTAACTAGTGGTTAACTTAAATATTTCTGTTTAGGAATCTGATCTTTTCTTTACAAATGCATTTTTTTTTTTTAAAGCTGAAATGATGGAAAGGAAAAAAAAAAGACAGTAAATCTATGAAGTTAATTTTGCAGACCCTTACACCTGAGCTGCTTTTCTGGGCCATTTCTCTGTTCAAACGTGAGGATAATAGGGACAGAAACTGCCAGATTCCATTCCCAGGGAGCAATGTGTTCAGCATGCCAAGAGCCAAGACAGTTTTGCTTGTATCTGCATGGACGCACTTAGGCAAATACTCTGTGCTTGCATTTCTGACCTGAATGAAGTTATTTCATCCCTTTGTCAATTAAGAAAAAGCACCAATGAGCAAAGAACAAAAGCGAGTCCACATATGGACACAGCTGGAGCCAGACACTTCTGTAGATGGCACGAATACACAAATGCGTCCTTCAGCTGGAAGAAGAAAGCCACCTCGTTTGTCATTTTATGAAAAGATTCATCTTGGAGGCCATGAAAAAAAAAGCAAGCTCCTTTTGTATATATAGAAAAGAATAGGTTTTTTTTTCCCCCCAAAACCTTGAGAAATCTGCTTTATGGCTAGGGATTACTGGGCTTTATGTCTTCGAGAGTGGGATTAAAATAGCCCAGTGGATGTTAGCAGGTGGAGTCCCTCTCCAGTCTCCAGCTACAGCTTTTTCAAAGGCTCTGAAACCTCTGACAAGTCAGGTGGTGGATCCTACCTCCCCTACTCTGGGAGGTTTCCAGATGTGGGTATGGATTATAATCCTTTCCTGGATTATAATAATACATTCCTAATAAATGTAACAGGGTAGGTGAATGCTGATTTTATGTGTCAATTTGGCTAGGCTATCGTATCTTGTTATTTGGTTAAACACCAATCTGGATGTTGTTGTGAAAATATTTGTGAATGAAACTACTATTTCAACTACAATTCAGTAAAACAAGGTTTTTGGAATTTTTTGTTTGTTTTTTGTTTTCAAATTAAATGCATATAATATGGTTGGACTTCATCTGATCTGCTGCAGACTTCCCCAGTGAAGACCAACAGAAGAATTTCTTTCTGTAAAAAGGAATTCTAGGAGACTGCCCCATAAAAATTGCTTGAGTTCCCTGGCAGTAGATCCACTCTTTGGACTTAATACTGCAAGGTCCTCTACAGCTTGTACCTCCTGCCCTTCCACATTCATCAGATTCCCTATCCCCCTTGCATGGGGGGCTAATTCCTTAAAATCTCCCTCATCCTTCCCTGGAACAATACATAAGGCAACTGGTGTGACAATTCAGCCTTCCCCGAGGATGGACATCCCCAGCCAACATCTCTTATGCTGGGCTGGGCTCTCATCTCCCAATGTACTCGGTCATTCCTTTTTTTTTTTTTTTTTTTTTTGCTTTTCGAGACAAGATTTCTCTGTGTAGCTTTGCACCTTTCCTAGAACTTGCTTTGGAGACCAGGCTGGCCTCAGACTCACAGAGATCTACCTGCCTCTGCCTCCCAAGTACTGGGATTAAAGGCATGGGCCACCACCACCCGGCAAGTCATTCCTTTTAATGCAAGGGTTTTGTTGTTTCTAATTGTCTGATCTGAACTAAAATTCGGAACAGCTGATTCTTAGTGATACATCATGAGGTCTTGGTCGTTTTCTGTGAAAAATCTCAGTGAACCCCTTGGATTCAATTCACAGATAACTTCCTCTGAGAATTCTTCCTTGAGAATCCTCCTACCATTTCTCCACGTCTCCACCATCTCTTCATCCATGTTCCCACAGCAGCATTAGCACAGACACCTTTAATACTGTGCTTGTTCTTTAATAAATTGTTTCCTCTCTATCTTTTTATTTTCTCAATCACCAATCTGCACACTTTCAAACTGAAGTTAGATTACATTTATGTTTGTATCCTTGGTAGACTTTATTGTCATATAGTATCTTCCCCAAATAGGCATACATAAATTTGGCCAAATGAATGAGGGAATGGAAAGATAGTCTCCTATTAGTTGCTGCATGATATCTCAGACAATTCCTCACCCCTGCCTCCCAGGGTGACTTCAGAGCACAGAGACTACTGAGTCTGACAGATCTGTCTTTGTTTTAGTTTCCTTGGTCTCTAGCCATGGGCACACCTCCATAGCTCTTTGGCATTTCTTTTCTGATTGGTAAAATAGAAACAATACATTACACCCACTTTACTGGGTTATGGTAAGGATCAAAGGTGTAGGTGTGTGATTCCCCAGTAAATAGTAAGGGCCATTTTCCCCGGTGTCATTTAACTATTTGTCCTGCCATATTTCTGAAGTTGAGTCTTAGGAACGAACCCATGGTCCATGGCTGTGGCCCTAGTTCCTCTATCTTCCTTTCCTGGTTCAACGGAGCATGTCCACAAGCTGGGCCCTGACACCTCATGGGGTCAGGATCATGTTCCACTGAAGCTTCAGATGCTACATGGAGGCTGGACTTCAGGTAGGAAGCATCTAATTTTAAAGTCAGAACAGTTCTTTTTGTTTTTTTGGCTGAGAGCCTCCTTCCACCAGGTTAGTTACTCACAACCAAAGTGACCTCTTCTTCTAGGAGACATTTGGCCGTATCTGGGGATATTTTTGATATGTGTGTGTGCTTGTCACAAGGAGGTGTGAACAATATCTATTTACCTCAAATAAGGTACCAATGACAGACCAAATTTATGATTCTTACCAAGTCCAATGAACAATGAGCTCTTTGAGTTTGCTTACAGGGCCCTGGTGATGGGTTTTGTAGAGACATGTGGGGGCTCAAAGGAAGCTGCACCACCACCAAAAAAAAAAAAAAAAAAAGAAAGGAAACATTCTAGCACGTGTCCCAAGTTGCAAAAGCTGCATCCATAGAGCTGGCTGTCCAACTTGCAGGCAACTTAGCCAGTCAGGGAGTCTCTCTTCTCCAGCAATTGTTACCACTTATAGCAGCAGAGGTCGGGGAGAATAGGGGGTGGTGGTGAGGATCCTATGGATCTTGTAAGTTTCGAGAGCTTCCTGAAACTTCTGAATTTTATTTACTTCCAGAACCAATCTCATTTATTTCTTGAAGCTTAAGGAATCCCCATCCTCCTGCCACAAAGAAAGGTTTCAATTTGATGAAATCCTTACACAACAATGCCGTAAGTAGAATGGATAAAACACTACTGGTAAGTGGTGTGGAGAGAACAGAGACACTTCCTAATGTCCTTCAATGTACAAGATGTCCCCGGACAACAAAAAGTATCTCATCCCAGCTGTCAAGCGTGCTGAGGCTAAGAATCCCCACTGTATGTAGCAGAATGGATCTTTTCATTTTCAGCACATAAAAGAAGACAAGTCTTCCACTGTGTAAACATCAGTCAGATTCTCTGCTTACTTCTTCCCTTCATTTACAGACTCATCCACTATATAATTATTCTATGCTAATACTATTATCTCAAAGTATATATTGATATTAATGCAGGTTTCAGATGAGAGGCTAGGGAGGGGGAGAAATTTATTGGCATCCAATGGCTCTATTAGTCAAAAGGGGAGAGGTAAGGTGCAGTAACCCACACATCAGTTTATGAGTGTGTGCACACCAAGGCAACACAGCTTGGAGTTAAAGGGGCCTTTCTGTCCTGATACTGTCCTTCCTCTGTCACACACCATCTGTGTGGTGCCATACTTTGCTTTCAATGGTGCTAGCACTCACCCCAACAGAGATGCAAAACACATAATACAGCTAAGTATGGTACCGTGTGTCTATAGTTACACTCAGAACTTGGGATGCCTAGGCAAGGGGTTCACCTAAGCCTGGGAGTTCCAGGTCAGCCTGGGCAACACAGCCAAATCTTTCCATATAAATGAGTGAATGAATGACGGAATGAATGAATGAATGAATAAATGAATGAATGAATGATATAAAATAAGGAAAGAACTGGCTTGATCCTGCCTCTGAAATGTTCTAGTTGAATGATCATAGGCAAGCAATTTTTAAGACATTTAGCCTTCAAATCTACATCCTTGAGATAGAAATGCTAGCTAGCACTGATTTCGCAACATGATTGTAAGAGTTAGATGAGATAACACTAAAAGTGATTTTGGTACCCAGGGAAACTTGAGTAAGCAAGTCTTTATTCTTTTAAAAACTTGTTTGTTGGAGGGGTGGGGTGGGGGACATGGTTCAGGGAGAAAAATGATAATGATTCTTCACTAGCCAAAAGATAAGGCGTAAGCAATAACCAACGTTTGCTGTTCACAGAACACCCAGAACATGGAAGACCCAGAAACATGGAAATGCATTGTTTGGGGTGTGTCTGTGAGGGAATTTCCATAGACATAGGCCTGAGATACTGAGTGGACTCAGGGAAGACCTGCCTTTGGTGGACACCTAACTCCACTGGCCAGAGCGCAAGGTACTGAGAGCAAGACATTCTCATTTCCCACCTTGGACATCAGAAGTCCAGGCTCTTTGGGTTGAAGGACCTCCTTTAATAACCCTTTCCAGTTTCAGACTTGGAATGACACCATTTATCTCTCTAGTTCTGAGGCCTTCTGGGCCTCCACCTGACATTCCCGACTCTTCAGGTAACATATGTCTGCCATGGGATTTTGCAACTCCCTAATCATCTGACAAAACAGCCTTGCCATATCTATACAATATCCTGTTGGTTCTGTTCTCTAGAGAGACCTGCCTATTGTGCTTGTTAATCAGGGCTTAGGGATTATCTATAGATGTCACTGTCTGGACTTGCCACCGTTCCTTCTGGGTCTGTGGAGAGAGGAAGTCTTTTGAAGAAAAGGAGGATGTGGCCAGGTGAGAGCAACTTTGGTACAACACTGCCTTAAAAGGCCAAGGGAAACTTATTTTATGAAGGAAATAATCCCTTCTTTTCCTGTTACCAGCAACACACCCACATTCTCTCTAACGACACTCTGAAAAGCCATAGTAGGAGATTTGCTCAATAACACAATCAACACAGAGATGTTTGAGGGGGACAAAAAAGAAAAAGAAAAACAAACAAATAAAACCCTTCTACAATCAGCAATAATACTTCCTTAGTTGGTCTCTGGAGCTCCATGTTTGCTGTTGAACAAGACTGAGTAACGTTTCCCTGGGGCTTCCGAGCAAGATCCAAGCTGTAGTGATGGGCAGTCATGTGAGCCATGCCTAATTGTTTGGGGTGAAGAGCAGTGGGCAATCAATCTGTCCTTGGGTTTAGACTTACCACAGGGCAATTATAGGCAAATTAAGCGATAATTTTGTAGATAAATGAGATCAGCAGTGCATGCCACTCGCCCGGTAACCAACTAGAAAGACGTATTCTATACCGAGTCAGAAGATGGATGGAAGGAGCTGTAGAATTTTATTTTCATAAGGGATTATTATTAGTGCCTCTCATCATTCACAAAGAGACAGGCCTTACTTTATATTTGGGAGATGGAAAAGGTGCTGGTGGTGACAATTAATCAAACAGCATCTCACATACTTGAAAGGAACAGGGATGCTAAGAATCAGCCTTCGCACCTCGCCTGCATCATACACAAAAACCCAGTTCAGTTTATTTGGATCTCACAGATGAAACAATAAACACAGACCACAAAATAATCAGGCAGATTTGATAATGAACCAACTAAAGACAAAATTAAATGTTCCATGTGTTTTAGACACAAATGAACTGGTTGACAAAATTCAATGTTCTGTGTACTTTAGACACAAATGAACTTATTATCAAAAGGGAAGATGTTGTAATGAATCACAGTATGACACAAAGGGATTAGAAAGCAAGAAAGTATGTTAAGAAACAGGAAGACATTAAAACTCTAACATCCAATATAATTCCAAGAAAGAGAAAATGAAGGAGTCAATCTCTGAAGAGATAATAACTAATAATTTCAGAACTGAACAACACTGAAATACATTGTACACCAAAACCCACAAATTATTACACACACACACACACACACACACACACACACACACACACGTACACACACACAAATAGACGGGTATGTATGTCTACACATTGTGGGGAATAGGGAGACTATTCTCTCTGGCTAGAAGCTGAGCCCATTATTTGGGGACCCAGCTGCAGAGTGTCACTGCCCAAGCTTAAGGTCAGTGGGTAGCCCACACAGGAAAAGTGTTAACACCAAAGAAAAGAAATCATCCAAAAAGAAGAAGCATTGACAACGTTGGGAAATGAGACTGTCAGAGGTTAGCACAGTTACATCTGAGGGAACCGCATTAACACCCCCGGAAATTGAAGAAAGAGAAAAGGCACCAGCTTAAGCTAGTACCCTTAACAAAATTGACAGTCCAGAACCAGAATCCCCAAAGACGTTATGACACAAATAAAAGCAGAATTTGCTACAACATACCTTCACTAAAAAATGTATAAAGGTTTTGCTCCAGGAAGGTAAAATATTTCCCAGAAGGAATTTCCAATAAACAGAAAAAGAGGGTAGGTAAAGATATTGGCAAACATGGAGAGGAATTTATACACAGTTGGTTGATAGCCATCCCTGAACATTAGAATCATGCATTGAAGTCTGATTTAAATGGCCTAGATGAGTCTCAACTATCAATATTGTTAAAAACATTTCCCAGATAAGTCTAATGTGAATCTAAGTTGAAAACTGCCCATAAGGATGAGCACTGAAGTAAATTACATATAATGCATAAATTACATATATTAAAATGGTGATAATTATGGGGTTTGGAAAAGGGCTATCTAAAATAGCAAACATCAAGTCAGATGGTATGTATTGAAGTTAAAATGTTCAAAGCCCCTTGAGTTGTTTATGAGATTTAAAGAATGAATAATTAATCTTTTAGGCTAATGAAGCATGATCATGTTTTAGTAATTTTAGTAACTAAAAACTAATGAGCCAGGGGACTGAATCGAGATATTGCAAGGTTCATGTGCTGAAGATGATTAGAAGCTGCCTCCACGTGTTGTGGTGAATAGGGGTCAGGGTAGCTGAGAATGGACTGTTCCAAAGTAAGGTAGGAATAGCATCCAAATCACAAAGGAAGTGTTGGGCCTCTAAATAGCACAGAGAAACAGAAGGGCAATGCATGGCTCTAGTCAGGCTTCCCAGCAAGGAGAGGAGCCTCAGAAGGTAAGTACCAGCCCCTAGAAGGAGATCAGGAAGGTGGATCTGTCGATCTAAGTGTGGCCATGCAAGGCTCCTGCTGCAGAAAAATGGAAAAGGCTGCTGGAAAGGTATCTCTAGACAGCAGCAGACACGTGCCCTGTACAGACTCAGCAAGAGCATTAAGCAGAGACTTTACAAATTCAACCAACCTTACCTACCTGACCCCACACACACCGCCCACACATGTGACTCACTAGGGGTCTGCAATTATTGAGGGTCCAGAAAGAAGCCCTGGCACCTGCTTTAATTTCTTTTGCATTTTTACTTCTCCATGTAGTTTCTTTTTATCAGGGCTTTTTACTACATTATATTAAAATTTTTAAGGTTTTTATCTTTTTTTATTTGTGCTTCCTATGTTCATCTAATTTTATTAATACATTTCTTTTCCTATTTTAGTACAAGATTTTTTTTTCTTTAATTTTGTTTTCTTTGTTGGTTCTGTGTCATCCCTCCACATTTAGTACCATGCTGACGTTTTACCTTCTTGGTTTTAAAAAAAATATGTTTTTATTTTTTATTGTCATTCCTACATTAATCTGATTTTTATTTTATTTAAAAAATGTTTCTACTCTTTTGTTTGCTTATATTCACTTCTACAACATTCTTTTCCACTCTGCTTCTTCTTTCTATTTTACTTACCCTTGTTTCTTTTTCTCATCTCATTAATTATTATTTAAATACTTTAATAAATGTTCACCTCATAACAACAGCCACAAGAGAGTGTTATACCCAGCTAAATAAAGTGTCTTTAAGAAACAGTAGGAACATATTAGCGTCTCAAGACAAGTCCAAGCCTGCACTGCAGAAGACATAAAGAAACATTGTACACAGAGCAAGAAGTGATAGTCTCCATTGCAAGAGCATAAGAACAGATAAATTTCATGATGGAAATGACTGAGCAAAGAAGAGCTAAGAGGAAATTAATCTCATTCAACAGAGTAAACCAGCAAACTTCTAATGCTAGTAGGCTAGTAAAGAAAATAAAGAATTAACTAATCATATATGCAACTAGAAAAACAACAAATGGAATTACTAACCACCTCTCAGTACTACCCTGAAATGTAAATGGCTTCAACTCACCAATAAAGAGACACAGTCTGCTTGACTGGATTAAAAATTTAGATTCAATCTAAATTGTCTCCAAGAAACACACCTTACTTGTAAAGACACCCACAAACTAAGGGTCAAAGAATAAAAAGCAATCTATTCAATAAGTGGAAATTAAAAAGCTGATAAAGTAGAGTTCAAGCAAAAATTAGAAAGGATAAACAAGGCCAGTACAAAACAGCAGAGAACAGTTTATCAAGATGCTCCAAGAGGGTTGGAGAGGTGGCTTAGTTATTAAGATCAATCCATGTGAGTATGTTTAATGGGTAATAGGAATTTATTAAGCTATAAATTGAGGAAATACACTCACAAATACAGAATTGAGTAAACAGCTGAAGTCGTCCTTTGTTCTGACTGGGAGCAAACCCACCTGGCAGTTAGGTCAGACAAGGAGGCAGGCAACAGGGAGAAGGTGCCCGTGACCCTTCTCCCTTTTCTTTTAAGAGGTCATGTACAAAGGCAAGAAACACTGAGTCCTTCCAGCCCGATAGCCCAAGGTCATGGGTGATCTCTTGTTGCTTTTGAAGAGGACCCAGTTTCCAGCTCACAACCATCAGTAATTACAGTTCTGGGGAATCAAATATCTTCTTCTGACCTCTTCAGACACCAAGCATAAATGTGGTGCACATGGATACATACAGGCAGAATACACACACATAGTATATATACATATATAATAAAATAAATTAAAATTAAATTAAAAATAAGAAGTTATACAACTATAGATATATATGTATTAAAAGATTTATTGTAAATAGATGGTAGTATTAAAATATTAGAAATAGTAAAAACACAAATATAGATAAAATAGGTATAATAAATATAAGAATATTCTGAAAAAGCAGGTAGTTGAAAAATTAGATTTAAAAAAACCTTAAGAATGTAACTTGTTAAAATTGATTTACAAAGAAATAGAATTTCTGAACATTTCCATGCAAATTTCAAAAAAAGGATTATATGAGGAAGAGGGGTCAGATCATGATGGGGAAATCTTGAGAGTCAACTGAACCAAGCTTGTAGGAACCCACAAACTCTAGACCAACAGTTGTGGAATCTGCATGGGACAAGACTAGGCCTTCTGTATATGGGAGGCAGTTGTGTAGCTTGGTCTGTTTGAGGGGTCCCTGGCAGTGGAATCAGGATCTATCCCTGATGCATGAGCTAGCTTTCTGGAGCCCATTACCTATGGTTGGACACCTTGCAGAGGGGAGGAGCTTGGTCCTGTCTCAATTATTGTACTAGGCTTTGCTGACTCCCCATGGGAGGCCTTACCCTTTTGGAGGAGAGGAGGAGGAGTGGGTCAGAGAGTGGAAGGCTACAGGGGAGTGGGAGGAAAGATGAGAGGGGGGAATCTATGGTTGGTATGCAAAATTCATGAAAAAAATTTGTTTAAATAATTAAAAATCCAATCCATAGTTAGTAATCATCTCAAGAAGGAAGTAAAACCCCCTACTTTATAATTTTAAACTTCACAGTGCCAGCTACTAGTGATTTTATATCCAGCTAAACTATCTTTGTAAAATGATGAAGAGATAGCGCATGTCAAGAGCAGCCCCAAATAAGGTAACTCATGATTTACAATAGTTAACAATGAGCATACTTATACTAAACACGCAAATGAATGCCAAGGATAAATAGTAGGTGCAGGCATAATGTTATGTGCTGAGTAGCAGTCCTCCTATTTCAAAACTTTCACAGAAACAATCATTCCAAATAACCCAGAAACTCCCATATTATGAAAAGAAATAAAACATATTTTTCTTTTGGCTTTTCAAGACAGAGTTTCTCTGTATAGTAATGGCTGTCCTAGAACTCACTCTGTAGACCAGGCTGGCCTCAAACTCAGGGATTTGCCTCCCTTTGGCTCTCAAGTGTTGGAATTAAAGGTGGGTGCCACCACTGTCCAGCTGAAAAGAGAAAATTCTTAATTCACTCAATAAGAACAACATAACTTGGCTTTCAACCTCAGACTAGAACAGAAAAGGAAATGGAAATTACAGGCCAGTCCTGCTCTCAAACACAGACATAAATTTGATTAAACAAAAATGAATACAATGAACCAAATGCTGTGGAAAGCTATGATGCACCCCTAATAAGTTCATTCCAAAAAACCACAGTAGTTTCATAGAAAAATTTTAGAAATTATGTGAACTAAATATACGAAAAATTCTGGCCAACTAGGTAAATATATAAAACATGATGAAATTTAACATATATTTCTAGGATTTATGTATATTTATACATACACATCTTTAATATTCATTTATGTGTATGTGTATATATAACCATATCTATATAATTTAGTATATGCTTTTATATATAATATGTGCTTGTATAAACATATAATTAGATATAAATTGCATACAAATGTATATCAATATATAAATATATACATACATATAATTTTATTCATATGTACCTATACAAATATATAGAATTCCATAAAATTATGATATATATGTATGTATGTATATGCACATATATTTGGGACATGATGTATATTTTTATATTAGTATCTAAGTATACCCATAGATATCTGTTAGGAAGGATTCAATTGATTTATGCTTTTTTTCTTAAAAGTCTCCTTTTGGGCTGGAGAGATGGCTCAGAGGTTAAGAACACTAACTGCTCTTCCAGAGGTCCTGAGTTCAATTTCCAGTACCCACATGTTGGCTCACAACCATCTATAATGAGATTTGATGCCCTCTTCTGACATGCAGGCAGAACACTGTATACATAATAAATAAAAATTAAATTAAAAAAGTCTCCTTTTAACACAGCCCTTTGCTATCCCACATAACTTTTAGAGTAAGCCTGTCAAGTTTCTAAAACAAACAAACAAAAAAACCACGTTGTATTTTTTATAGGCTCACACATACACACCACACATATACATACAATAAAATAGAAAAGAATTAACAACACTTAATTTTCTGTATATATAAATAACTTCTACAAATATATCAAGAAAAACAGAAACAACAGGAAAGCAGATAAACAATCTGAACTGCGATTTCACAGAAAGGGAAACCTACATATAGATGATATGATTATACTCACTGATGCTCAGATGATCAAATAAGATCAAGATCTAATGCCTTCTATAAGGGCTGTAGTGTGGGGGGTACTGGGGACTGAGCCTGGGCCTTGTACATGCTGGCCAAAGACATTGTTCTACTACTGAACTGGTTGACTTAGAGTCAGGCTCTAAGTTGTCCTGGCTGGCTTTAAACTCAGTCTGTGGCCAAGAAATGTAAGCCCTGATTTTGTGCTCCTGGTGGTTTGTTGTCCAGAGTAGCTAAGAGTATAGATCCAGTGGGCTCTGCCCATTTATAGCTCTAGGCAATATCCAGAAGTCTGGTTGGGCCGGACCTGGCCTGGTAGGGCAAATCTGTAGTCCCAACTCCTCAGAAGACTGAAGCAAGAGAATCCCAAGACCAAGGCTTGCCTCAGCTACAGAGTGAGTCAAACTAGCTGGGGCAATTTAGTATGATTCTGTCTCAACACTTCAAAAGTAAAAAGAGGGCCCAGGATATGGTTCAATAGTAGAGACCCTGGGTTCAGTGCCCAGTGCTGTGAAAACTGACTCTAGAGGGTTAGGAAGCCAAATGGAATTCAAAAATTGCTGATGAGGGTCTAAGTTGGTGCAGCCGTGTTTGAAAAGAATCAGCCATTTCTTCTAAACATGAACATTTGCATGCCTAAGGACACCCAGTAATTTTACTTGTACGTGCATATTTCAAATAAATCCTGTGTAAATGTGCCAGGAGGCATTTAACGATGTTCACAGCAGCGTTGTTAACAGCAGCAAGGAGCGGAAAGAACGTAAATGTCCGTTGATAGAAACACATACCCATTTGTTCCGTCCTTGCTTGGTGGAATGGTCTGGGTGGAAATGATTGATCTGCAGTTAGAAAAAGGAGCAGAACTCAATTTCCAAACACAATGCTGTGTGGAAAAAGGCAATTGCAGAAAGCATTGTGATGCGTTATGCCATTTTTATACAGTTCAGAAGTTAGCAAAGTCATATCTTTTTTTGGGTTGTGATAAAGTTATCAAAAAAGCTATTTAATATATATATATATATATATATATATATATATATAAAAAAAAATATATATATATATAGTTCAGGAGTTAGCAAAAGCATACAACTTTCTCAGTTGTGTTAAAGTTACCAAAAATGGCAAAGAAATTATAGCAAGAGTGGCCTCTGGGAGAGAGAAAATGGCTGGGAAGAATCACACAGATAGACAGAAGAGTGTAGGTCTTAAATTGCACTGTGGAGTCCCTTTACAACTGAGCTTTGCCAAACACAAACTTCCTTTGGAATGCATCAAACTTATGTAAATATGTTTTTAAAGAATAAGCTAAAATTGCTAAGAATCCCACCTACTGCTACTTGGTGAATAAATTAAACAGGCCAGATTATAATATATATAATATGATATGATATGACATAATATAATATAATGTAACATAACATAATATAAATAGCACAATTTTTCAAATATTAAGAATGAAATTGAGCTCCAATATTGTGAAAAAGATTAAAATGAGAACTCCATAAAGTTTCAAAGGGGAGGACACACTAAGAGGTGACATTTAATAATCGGCATCTCCTGAGATCCCTTGGCTATGATTGACAGGGTTTGGAAGTTGCTTTGAACCAAGCTTGTATACTCTAGGTTAGAATGATAAGGACTGGATTTGAGCATATGGTATTGTAAAGGTACTGGAATGTCACTGCTCCTTTTCTTTGCAGATTCTGGTTTAGCAAACTGGAGCCCTTCTTTTGGCCTTGAAGAATGTTCTCGGCTGTCTGCAGAGGAAACCATGCCAGCCTCAACAAGCTAAGGACAAAAAGCCTGTAAGCATCAGGGCCTCATTCATTCAGACTCCATGATACTCCTCCCAGCTACCTCCCAGCACAGAAATCTTTAGAAGAGAACATAACCTAGCCAGTACCTTATGTGTAGCCTAATGGGAGCCTGACCAGAAGAGGCCAGTAAACTGTTGGGATGACTGACTGACCCTTGGAAGCTCTGTGATGGTAAAGAGTATAGTGCTAAGACTGTTAGTTTAGGGTGATTTATTGTATAGAAAATTAATACATGGAAACATCCATGTATCTGTATTCCTATAACGCACACTGTGCTCAACACAGAGAGCACTATGTAAATGTGTGTATAGATGGATGGTAGATAAATATATAGACAGATAGAGGGATAGATGAGGAACGGAAGGTGTAAACAAGCCCTTATTGCTAACACTGCCCCACTAGGATGCTGATTGAATGTTTCTGGTAGCAGAGGGAGACTTCTGTCCTGGAGGTGGAGAGGGAGGAAGTCAGAAGAGGTTTCTAAACTGCTTACTTATACCCAGACAAACATTCTAAACAGCAAGAAGAGATTCACCATGAAGCAGGTGAATTCAGGCTTCACAGCCTCTCACTCACATCTGCTTCTGAGGCCTAGGGGAGGACACTGCAATTCTGCATTTGTTGCTGTGCAGATATTTCTTTAAGACTCCATAGACTGGAGGCTACTCAAAATCCAAGTCCATTGCCTTTGACAAGTTACAGGAAATGGGGGAGCCTTGGGGTTTCCTGTGGACCTTCAGAGAGACATCTAATAGGGTACCTGCAAATAGAGGGATTAAGTTAGTGCTTAGGCTGAACTGCTAAGTTCCTGTGGGTGTCACAGAAAAATGTCTCAAGCCTAGAGATTTCACTCACTCACTCACTCACTCACTCACTCACTCACTCACTCACTCACTCACTCACTCATTCTGTGTAGTTATTCCAGCTGAACTTTTACCTGTTTGATTCAAGTTCAAATCCATGCTCCATCTTTATGAAACCTCTCAGGGCTAAGACCCTTGTACTTCGGTTCCTGGGGTCTCAGGCCACACTATCTCATAGGGACTCTTCTGCTACTGCTTCCGTTTTGGTAATGAAAATCTGAGTGTACCGCTGAGCTTTGGAGAATGATGTTGGAAGCATGAGGAAGGAAGAAAAACCCTGTCAGTGTGGCTGCTGTGTGCACAGGGGTCTTCTCAGCTACATTTTCAGAAAATCAAACACTTTCTTTGAACTGAAAAGTTCCTCCCCAAAAAGGTCTCTACAAATTTTTAAATCAATTTTTTCTTAACATGAAATTACTTTAAAAACTGTATGTCCTCTTTGACAGGTATGATCATTCCTGTAATCCTAGTACTCAGGAAGCTGAGACAAGAAGATTGTTATTTCATGGCTAGCCAGTTGTGTGTGTGTGTGTGTGTATGTATGTGTGTGTGTGTGTATGTGTGTGTGTGTATGTGTGTGTGTGTGTATGTGTGTGTGTATGTGTGTGTATGTATGTGTGTGTGTGTGTATGTGTGTGTATGTGTGTGTGTGTGTGTGTGTGTGTGTGAATGTGTGTGTGGGGGGAGAGACTCTACAAACCCCAAACAAACAAAAAGTCTACTATGACTACTTAGCAGTATGTTTTTGTCCTGACCACTCCCTGGCATCACAGGTGACGCTCCTTACAGTATCTGCCACCTCTTGGTCCCTATCAAGTTTCTTAAACCTGTACTGATAACTGTTCCACTCCCCACCCCCACCCCAGGTGCTTCTCTGACCTGCTCTGGGATATTTAGCTGCAGCCCTGACGTCTGCCCACAGGTGCAGGAATTCATTACCAGCCGCTGCACATTTTCTGCAGACAAAGCCAATTGTTTCTGTAAAACTGTGTGCTTAAACTCTCCTGGCTAGTTAGTGCATGGAGCAGTCATGGTATAAATTTTCATCCCGCCCCCAGTCTTCTTTCATCACAGCATGGATAGGAAGTCCCCAAGTTGCTTATTTTTTGGCACAAGTGACATAAATGGCCACCTGTATCAGTTTGAGGTGATGACACCATCTCTGAGCTCATTTTTAAGGGGAGCAATAAGGTCACTTCTGTCCTGGCAGTCGGGAATAGCTTATTAGCTTCCTGACTAGCTTGGGAAGAGGGTCGCTGAGACTGGTATGATGTGATTGGTCGATGTCTGTGATGTGCTGCTTGTTAAATGCTTTGACTAGCACTCTAGCCATCCAATGTGGTTAGGGTGGTGGTTAAGTAAGATGTTTCAGCCGGCTTGGTGCTTTGTAAACTATCCACAGATGGTAAGTTAACTATGAACTTTTTCCCACAGTGATCCTCTGACTAAAGGAAGAAGCAGCCTTACTTACTTGATTGCCCTTCTCTTGCCTCCTTCCCTGGTTAGCCTGGCCCACCCTCCTTGGCAATTCCGGTTTTTCAACTTTGACAACTCCTGCTCATTCTTGCCCCAGGATCTTCTTTGCTTCTTGTAGTTTCCTCCCTATTTCACTTTCTCCCCAGCTCTTCAATCTGCAGATTTCTGCAAAAAAGTCGCAGTCCTTCCCTGACCCTCCCCGATGAAAGAACATCTACCCGGGGACATTGTATTTTATTCTTATCCACAAAAGGAACATTTTCCTGTGTGCGCCGAAGCTCCAGCATTCTGTCATGCCATGGTAAAGGCAGCCAGTCTAGCATACAGCACAAGTACTCAGCACACCCTTGCAGAAGGATAAATGTAGCAGAAAGTGTGCCTCTGAATCCAAGTCCAGTTTCCCACTCTATTAGATATAAGAGTATCTAGAAAAAGATGAATAAGATTCATGGAGCAAATGATTACTGCATTGATTGGCTGATCCGCTGTTTTTCTTTTTTCTTTTTTGGTTTATTCATTCATCCTTTCATTCATTTAGCAAACCTGTATTGACTGCCTTAATTGACAAGCCTTCCCTTTCTGTACTGGAAATCTCAATGAAATGAATTTCAGTTTCTATTGTTCTTCACTCTCAGATGCAGTGGAGTAAAGAAAAACATAGTCTCCTGACTACAAAGAGTAGGAACATGTTTTTCACCATTTGCATTTCCCCCAAGGTCTCTAGAGCCAACTGCTACTGAAAGGCTTCCACGGAGCCTCCACTCTGTGCCAGGTGCCATCTGGGCACCATTCATCCTGAGATGGATGAGGGCTGGTCCTAGACCCAAGTAGCTTTTGCATGTCACAGTCTTTACAGTTCTGTTCCTCTTGCCATACACCGTCGCTCATTACCTCTGGCCTGGCCTGGCACAGAGCTTTCTGTTGGAAAGCGCACACACTTGCCTCTTGGTCAAGACCAGCCAGCTGCTGGCAGGCCTTGGGGATGCAGCATTTTGTGGTCTTTTTCTATGCAACCAGCAGCAGTTCATTTTAATTCCCAGAGTTGCCCTCTTTTGAAGGACCATCTGTGAACTAGCAGGGCCTGCTTATGTCTCTCTTCTGCTTTTTTGAAACAGGAAAAAAAAAAAACACATACTGTCTGTTCAATGTAAGTATTTTAAATATCAACATTATGTGCAGATGGATAGGAATACAATAAGTAGCAAACCTTTTGCATGTCTGATCTCTCACTCTTTTTTTTTTTTTTTTTTCTGTTGTACTTTTAAGGCCCTCTGTTTTGGAAATCATTCAGGTTGGCTTTCTCTAGTGGGTTCAAAGGAGGGAACTTGTATTTTAGGGTGACGGGTGGCATTTCTGCAGCTCACATTTGGTCAGTTATTCACACAGCACTCCTAGAGCTGGACAATGGCATTTCTTATAGAGAGGAGGCACCTTCTTTATGGTGACCTTATGAATTGCCTTGTTACCTCTAATGACTGGAAATGGACACCATGTGTCTGTACCATCTTCATTGGCCCTTCTGCTTGCTCAGCTCACTCAAAACTTGAAACCAAGTTTTGACCAAACTCTGAAAGAATATATGTTGGAAGAGGGCCCTCAGTTGAGCATCCAGGCTTTGTTTATGTAGTAAATGCCACCCATTTGAGTTCCAAATACCAGGATGGCCAGGTGCCTGCGTGGAAATTTGGAAATATCAGAATGAAGCTCATAATAGGGATTCAATTTGCCAACTGTAAGAATGACCACGCTTCTCTTGCGGTTTTACCTCTGGAATCTAAACTATTCACTGTTTATCAAGTAAATCACAAAATGCCTGGGAATGTAAGAGCAGAGGGAAGGTGCTGGCTCTCCATCATTCCGGTGTCGTTATGACACTTTGGCATCTATAAACTTGGATGCCAATCTAATTTGGTTTTTATTTTTTAAAGTCTGGAACTCAATGAAAATATTGAAAATTTTTAAATGTTCTTGAGACTGTAAAAGAGATCTATTATGACCAGAAATTTAATTCTGCCCAGTTTCCCTCTGCCTACTCCTAGGCTCCCCAGTTCCCAGGCCATTGTTGGGGTTCTCTTTGGCATTCATTCAGTGTTAACACCACATCATACTTACCTTATGCTATATTTTCTCTCTCCTGCTCTGGGTACTCAGTCCCCACAACCACTCAAGGAACTCCTTATGTGACCATAGTAAGTTAACTTCCATTTTAATGACACTATTTATGCCAAAAGGATTGTCATTTTAAGTTGTTAAGGAACATGCCAAGGTCTAAGCCAAGGCAGGCCAATAACATATTTCCCAGTTGTCTGTCACACATTTCTAATACAATGCTCTTCACTGCTGTGGATATCGCTCTGAGTAAATAAAGTTCTGATTGGCCAGTGGCCAGGCAGGAAGTAAAGACGGGACAAGAGAGAAGAGAATTCTGGGAAGTAGAAGGCTGGAGAGAGACACC
Organism: Onychomys torridus; assembly: GCF_903995425.1. NCBI lineage: Eukaryota > Metazoa > Chordata > Mammalia > Rodentia > Cricetidae > Onychomys > Onychomys torridus. Next base: position 57,667,652 of record NC_050465.1, on the reverse strand, counting down.
GCCAGCTGCCGCCATGAAAAGCAACGTGTAAAGACACTGGTAAGCCACAAGCCATGTGGCAAAGTATATACTAACAGAAATGGGTTAATTTAAGATAGAAGTAGATAACAAGAAGCCTGCCACAGCCATACAGTTTGTAAACAATGTAAGTTTCTGTGTGCTTTCTTGGTTGGGTCTGAGCGACTGTGGGACTGGCGGGTGAGAGAGATTTGTCCTGACTGGGCCAGGCAGGAAAACTCTAACTACACTTCACAGAATTCTTCTCAGAGGAAGCTTCCTCAGACTTGGTCCATGAAGTTATCAGACAGGGCCCTGATCACCATTTCTCCTCCTCCTCCTCCTCCTCCTCCTCCTCCTCCTCCTTCATAATCATCACATAATATTTGAAATATACCCTGCTTTCCCTTTTCAAATGAGGACAGAAGTCCTTCTGCATGGCAGTTTCACACTTGCACATAAGATATACAACCTATATGTCACCAAAGCACTGCCAGGGCCATCTGAACTGTCCTAGGGAAGAGAACAATAGTCTTTATCTTTCTGTGGTGACAGGGCAGAGGATAGATGATGAATAGGGGTCATTGCCATCTTCCCAGGTGAGGATGGCTTTGTCTGGCCCCCTCTCCTACACATGTGCTCTTCTGTTCTTCAGTCTCCCACACAAATTCTTTCTTTTTCTGGATTTTATACTAATCCATAGTTTAAACCTTGGAATAAACTGTGTACATCTTGGGTGACATGGGGTTTGGATCAGTGACTAGGCAGGCAGGAATGTGGGACTTGGATCTACTCAGATTTTCATCTCTGCCTTGGCAATGAGGCAATTGAAGGATGGCAAACTGCCTTGTTGCTTAGCAACACTCTCCATTACAGCCACCAGCCATTTAGAGCTGCATGAGACTTTGTCATCTTCCTCATGTGGACTTTGTCCCTTTTTTTCTAGCATTGACTATTGTGGATGTCTATAGTAGTTTAATATGTGTTATATTCACTTTGCTGTGGAATATTTGTTTAATGATGCAAAGGTGTGTTGCATTTGTTTATCTCTGTGAAGCTGTGTTACTTTGCCTACCTAAAACACCCGATTGGTCTAATAAGAAGCTGACTGTCCAATAGCTAAGCAGGAGAGAGAAATAGGTGGGGCTGGTGGGCAGAGAGAATAGATCAGAGGAGAAATCTAGGAAGAAGAGCCAGTAGTGAGAAAAGGAGGTAGAGAGGAAGATGAGGAGGATGCCAGGGGCCAGCCACCCAGGCACACAGCCAGCCATGGAATAATAAAGAAAGAAAAAGAAAGAAAGAAAGAAAGAAAGGAAGGAAGGAAGGAAGGAAGAAAGATATGTAGCATAAAGAAAGATAAAGAGCCTAGAGGCAAAATGTCATCAAAGAGAAACAGGATACTTTAAATTAGAAAAGCTGGCTAGAAACAAGCCAAGCTAAGGCTGGGCATTCATAAGTAAGAATAAGTCTCTGTGTATTTATTTTGGCACTGGGTGGCGGGCTCCCAAAGAGTAAAAACAAAAAACAAAATAAAACAAAAACAAAACTACTACAATTGACCTAACATTGTGTAGCATCTTCTCTCTCTGTCATGGTTTATTAAGATTTCATGATCCAACCTAGGCCACTGAAGCACCTGGTGCCATTCACAAATGCTACCTCTCATAGGAAGTGCACTTCTGGACATTAAGTAGAGAACCCTATTACTGTTGACCTCATGCCGCATTCTGGGAGTCTCCTCAGTAGATGCCGCATAATGCTACTCTGCAGTTCAGGTTCACAATCTTCTTAGAAAAGACGATTCTTAGAAGTGAGTGTGATACATTATTCCCAGAAGAGTCTCTCTTGACCCTTTTACTAAATATTTTATTAAGCATTACTCCACTTCTATTCATAAATAAGAACTGAAAGGGATCAATGACATTTTGCAAAAAAAAAAAAATGTCATTCTCTTTTATTAAAACTAATTCTCTCTGAATAGATTAAAACTTTCCTCTTTTTTTCACAGAAATCCAGTTTGAAGGAATTATCTCTAGTTTCTCTTTTTAAACCAGGATATCTGGGGGATGATCTCAATATATACTCTTGCTAGGTACTTTTTTTATGGCTAGAATTATGATTTTTCCTAAGCTATGTAGGCTTAGGTTCCTATGTGAGGAAATAGGAATCATGTTGTGGGTGCTTGTGAAATATGCCATTTTGATATAATTTGGTCATATAAATCTCTTTAGTGATGCACACAGCCTTGATTGAATTGGGGCTGAAAAACATTAAGCACACTGCAATATTTATTTTTATTCATATACATATTTATTTATTTGCTCTTCACCTTATGAAAGTAATTTATGGGAGGAGATCTAATTTGAGTTTGGGTCATAGGCTAGAGACCTCACAGTCCACAAACTCAATGTGATTTCAAAGGAAAATCTTATAATGATTGAACTGAGTAAATTCATCTGTAGGAGGAAAAATGGGTGGATCAGAGAGGAAGTGAACCGATCAATTTAGAACTGTCATCACTGGAGGAAAGCTTAAAGGGTCCAGGGACATGCTGGTATACTGGAGAAGTAGAGACCGGGAGTATACTGAGAATGGGAAACACCGGACTCTTAGAAGAGCATTTGCATAAAGCAGGCAACACTGTTTTCTAAGGTTGAATCAGGAGGTAGGTGCAAAAGCTACAGTGTGAACAAAGCCTTCTGAAATAAAAGAAACTATGTCTCACTAGAGATGTCTGTTGGATTGAGGGATGTAGCTTCCGTTGAGGCAAAAAGTGTCTTTTCACCAGTAAGATAGAGAAGACGCTCTGAAACGACCTGTGTTAAAGAAGATTGATAATGAGAACTTCAACATGATCAGTCCTTATTTTGGCTGCCTCACAAATGGAGTCTGAGACAAAGCAGGCTTGTCTCAGTGGGGGTTGTTCAGGAATGGGATCCTAGGGTGTAGTCACGTGGGTCGGGATGCAAACTGGTGGGAGGGAGAGTTGGTCACCACTGAGCACAATTTCATGAGCTGCAACAAATGTTAAAGAGAGAAAGAGAACAGTGGGGAAGGGAGATTATAAAAGCTCAGCGAGGAAGCTAAAGAAGGAAAGATTTTGTCTCTTACATGGTCCCTGTACCTAGAGCTGCGTTGTGGTGGCTCTATATATGTAGAGTGATTTCCATTGGGAAAAAAATGATGTTCTTGTCCTGGATTAGATCTGAAAGTCATCCCCTGTTATCTACAATTCTAAGACACTGCACTTGGATTTGTAACATTATCCAGAGAAGGTATTCCTATGCTTTTTGCTATTTATCTGATAGTATTAAACTAGTCTCAGTATCTAGGATGCCTGGAAAGTGGTTACTTTAAATTCCTCACCCTGCTTCCCAGTCAAATCCCAATGGAGAGAGTGAGAGAGGCAGGCAGCTGTGTGGTGTTCACCTTGGAGACTTGACACATTAGCCTGGGTTGATTAACAGGGTGATTTCTGCTCCCTGAATCTCCATTTCTCATATTTTGAAAGCCGGGGATCTGTTGCTACTAAGTCATTTCTTCCCGAGGGTAGCTAATTCCTGTTCTCATAGAAAAATGGAAGGGGGTGGTTCTCTTCTGGGTCTCTTTACTCCTTTGCTTGGAGTGTCCACAGAGCCCTGTGGCTTTGGTTGTGTCTCTTTCCAAAGAATGTCAAGCTCTTTGGAGACAGTGAAAAGGACAAGGGCAAAGGCAGGCAGCCAGGAGAAGGCATCTTCAGGGTCAGGAAGAAAGCGACATAAGAGGAGTGACAGGCTGCAGCTCTGTGGAGGGTGAGATGAGACAGGATTCCCAGGAAAGCTCTTTGCCTGTTCTTTGTCAAAACACTGGCTCCATTCAGCAACTTTGTCTGTTGATTGACCTTGCAGACACTGAAAGGCAGAAAGGAGCCTTCCAAGGTCATTTGACAGGGCTCAGTGTCTCCACAAAGAACTTCCCCTCATAGACTTCATCTCCCCACAAAACACTGAAGATGGGTAGAAATGGAAGACTAGAAAAGGAAATTAACGCAACAATAATGATAACAATGACATCCAGTGTTTCTCGAACACTGCGCTGTTTAGTTTTTATTTTCACCTTGACACAGCCTACACTGGCCTGGGAAGAGAGGGCCTCTACTGAAGACTCACCTCCCTCAGAGTGGCTTGTGGGCATGTCTGTGGGAAATTGTCTGGATTCATGATTGGTGTGGGGAGGCTTAGCCCACAGTGGGTAGCAGCATCCCTAGGCAGGTGGGCCTAGGCCATATCAGAAAGCTGGCTGGCCTTGAGCGGTGGAGAACAAGCCAGTAAGCAGCCTTCCTCGAGTTCTTGTTCCAGGTCTCTGGGTTGGCTTCCCTCAGGGATGGACTGTTAACCAGGATGTGTGAGCTGAAACCAACTCTTTCTGCCCTTGGGTTGCTTTTGCTCGAAGTGTTTTGTCATAGCAACAGGAAACAAATCAGAAAGAACACCAGATGGCCAACTCTTGCTTCTTTGATCCACTAACCTTAGTATATTGGTCTCAGCCTCTTTAAATGCAAGTGATAGGATCCTCATTAGCTTAACTCTGACTCTGCACTGCACTGTACCTTGATTTCCAGGAACACGTGATTGCTATGATGTCATTAGACTTGCTCTTCCTCTCCTTCCCTAGGCTCAGTTTATCCTGGCTCCCCTTTCTTCTTGAAGAAGCTTTCTATTAGTAGCAAGCTGGAAGGCAGGTAGTTTCAAGCTTGTGCCCTGCCCTGTCCCCTATTATTTTTTTGTGATGGTCTGATAAATTTCTAGAACAGAGTCTTCTTGGCCTGATTGAGTTTTAAGCCTACCCTTGAACCTGTCAATGGATGTAGCTATGTGGCATTCAGTTTCTCTGAGCCATGTACTGATTCCATCCCAGGGGGTGTAGTGGGGAGCAGTCCTACTCAAACCATGAGGACTCCAGTAAGAGAGTTGCTTCTCAAGTAGCTTTGCTGTTTAAAGAATGAGCAGAACATGATTTGGGGTATTATTCAATTATTCGGAGACTGGAGAGCAAGTTCCTAAGAATCTGTTCTTTACATGGTTCAGAATCAGCCTGAAGAGATCCTGGCAGGAAGTTCGAGAGACCGGAGTCAGAAGAAGTCACATTTCTCAAAAGGTCACATGGCAGACAGCTGGTTTTTCCACAGTTGTCCACAATGTCTTCTCCACTACTGACTGGACTGACCAGCAGCTGCCTAGGCCACCAGGCAGCACTGAGCTGAAGATTCCTCAGTAAATCAGTTGCCAGAGTCCTGCTCAAGCTTCTCCTAGTAGGACCCCTTCTCCTCCCATGTGTCCTGGATCCCCAGGTTCCCTTACAAGCTCTGACCTTGTCCAGGCTTGCCACTGACTTGGGCAAGCAGCTAGGTGACCCAACTGACCCATGCTCTGGACCCCTTCATGCATCTGTCCCTGTATTTGTGAATGATCTAATTCTGACTAAATTCTCTAGTTCCCATCACAGGTACAGTGGCTGCTTTCTTAACCACTCACCAATGAACATACTAGACAAGTAGCATATGCTTAAGACGCTGGTCACACTCACTTTATAAATGAAGAGCCAAAGCAAAAGATCAAAGGCATTAATAATTATACTCAGAATCACTGAATTAGGCGAAAGCGTTTCCATGCAAGCCTGTCTGACCCCGCTCCCTCCAACCCATTTCCTTAGCTACTAATGAAACTGACCCAGACAATAGAATCATGTTTTTGCCTCAATAACAGATTCTACTCTTTCCTCTTGTAGCCTATAGATACACTGTGTGGCAGATTCGTTTGGTTTTCTAAGTAGAAAATGATTTGCGGGGGTTGGGGGGAGTAGAGGAGGAGGAGCAAAAGGAGTTTCTGACTGACTTCTTCTAGAACAAAAGAAGGAATAGCCAGATAGTACTGCCCAGGACTCTGCAAGAGAAAGCTGGGGCCTCTCTGCTGTTCATCTACTAGATCGTTTATGCTCGTGGCTTGTGAAGTTAGGTCCTGGTAGTTTGACCCATCAGCACTGGGGACAGCACCTGATTTCTGCATGTCTGTCATAGGGATGCCTCCCAGACTCTGCTATGATCACTTAGTCAAACTTGCCCCTGTTTTTTGTCTTGGTTGGCACTTTTGAAGTGTTCCAGTCATGTTTGAGTCTCAGACAGTGAATTCAACATGTATTTCCTTGCTTGGTTTGGCATAAAAAATGCAAAGAGGCACCGATCCCTTTCCCCCAGACGTGCTTGGGAACCGTGGATCGTTGCAGGGTAGCCACCAAAGCGCTCTCAGTCTTTGCCAGCAAGAAGAGAAAGACTCTTTCAGATCCTACTTACATCACTTCGTGTTGGGAGATTCGAGCGAGAGGGAAAGGAAATGAAAGTCACAGATTAAAATATATAAAAAAAGAAAAGAAAATGAGAACCAGGTGGCTTTCCCAAAGTGCTCACAAAGCAAAGGAGTGGGGTTCATTAGGAGGTGGCGAAGAACCCCTCAGACAAATTGGTTGTTGGGAGGATGTGAGTTCCCCCGCTGGAGTTTCCCTTGGCAGGAAGACTGTCTACTGCCTGTGGTTTCACAGAAGTGCTCGGTGAGAGGGGGCGCTTGAAGAGAGGGGTAAAAGGCATGAGTCTGGGTGAGCGCATGAAGCAAAGCTAAAAAGAAGTAGAAAGGGTGTGACCGTGAGTTTAGGTGGGAGCCCAACCGTTCACGGCACATTAGTTCCGTCAAATCACAGTAGCACTACATAGGGGCTGGTGGACGGAGAACTGGAGACCCGCAAGCCTGGATTCCAGGCTCTGGCTAATTCCGTGTGCCCATGGGAACCCCACTTCTCCTGAATCTGCTTTGTCCTGGTGTGTCCTAATGAAAGATGAGGTTGAATGCAAGAATCTCTGAGGGCTTCAGGGCTGTGTGACTAGGCACAGTTGGGGAAACACAGGAAAAGCTGGTCTCTGGTTGAGTGGAGGTGATAACTTGGGAGGAGGGAAGAAGGCCATGACCTTTCTGAAGGGCCCCCAGCTAGTCTTTGTCCTGCACCCATGCTTCTCCTGTGCTCCACCCTTAAGGGCATGGGCTTTTTTTTTGGCGGTGGGGAGGCGGCATCTGCTGTCTCTGTCTCTTTGAACTGTATTGCCTGGTGCCGACATTTCCTGGCAATGCATTGGCTGGTGCCCTTAGGAGCAGTGCAGAAGGAGCACTTCTGAGCAGAGCATATGAGGACAGGGACACAGGCCTCTCCACCGTGAAGCAATGTGGCCAGACCAGAGTCAGAGGGCAATTTATGCCCTAGCCAGAGAGCATAAGTGGAGGAGATGAGCTGAATGCACACCCTGGGGCCTTCTGGAGTCCAGCCAGCTCTGGAAAGTTTCATGAATGCAGAATTCACTTGCCACCTCACAGGAAAAGCTGAGCCTCAAGCCATCTTTCCTTCAGTAGCTCCAGTTTGTTTTTCCAGTTTTGCCTTTCTGCCTTACACATCAGAACCATCTATCTGCCCTTGGGCATGGGGGTATAAAGCAGTGATCTCATTAAATGTCCAAAGATTCATACTCACCCGACATACACATATGAGATCACATGATCACAGCACCTACCCTCCCATAGGCCAAAACATGTTTGTGTCCTTCTTGTCCCCAAATAAATTTCTAGTGGTTGAAATTTTGCAAGAATCAAGAAAATGTCAAAGCAGAATTCCTTGCGGTACACTTGCTTAACTTCAAGGCCCATCTTCATCCTGTTTTGCCTTTATCTCAATTTTCTTTGTAGAATAAACTCATTGCGTCAAGGGTAAGCTTAATGTGGTATTGGGATTTTCTTTTTCAAAGGAATCTAATTGTGGTGGTTTGAGTGAGAGACATAGGCCATAGACTCATGTGTTTGAACATCTGGTCTCTAGTTGGTATTGCTATTTGGGGGAACCTTCCAGAGGCAGAGCCTTGCTGGAGAACGACTGTCACTGGGCTCCATCTTTGAGGGTTCATATTGTCTCTCTGCTGCTTTCTGTTCCATCTGTTTCCTGGGAGTGGGTAAAATGTAATCAAACAACTTTCTGTTCCAGTTGCCTCCTGCCATGACCTCCTAAACATTATGGACTCTGGAACTGTAAGCCAAGCTAATCTCTTTAGTCTATAAATTGCTTTTAATCCTGGGATTTTATCACTACAAATAAAGGTAGCTACTGTATCCTCACAGAATGAAGTAACGGGGCACAGATCACAAGGATGTGTAGAAGTACCACTTTCAAGGGTGCTGTTGGTATTTGGAGTCATCAGTAAGGGCAAATGCAAAGGTTACAGACAAAACAGAATAGTGGGAAGGATAGTGCTTCGGTTCAGAGCTTCTGATTCCAGTCCTTTTGTTCATTGGTATGGCCTTAAATTGACAGGCTTCCAGTTACCCTCTCAGTAAATCAGGAATAATAAAACTGATCTAAAAGGCAGTGTCATTCAAAAGAAACAATACAGATACTCCATAACGTGATTAAACTACAACTGGTACACACTCATGCTGAATTATCTGACTAGAAGGTTTTGTGTTGAAAACTACTATTCAAGGGTGACCACTGTGAAGGATTGCAAGCGTTTGTTATGTTCCCTACATAACCAAATAAAGATGAAAACATAAGGTTTTTGTGTTACAGGGATTACTGGTTTGGGGGACATTAGCATACAATAAAATAATTTATGTGTGAGGCAATATTCAGATCTCAGATAACACACGCAGCCAATTAGCCAGAAGAATCCAGTCTTAACTGACACAATCATTTGCATGTAACAAGACATACCTGCCAAATTCAGAAAAACAGGTCCTTTGTAATTTTTCCTGGAGATCAGCATTAGGGAGCTGCCCGGGAAAGGGAATGAATACCCTTTTCAGTGCTTTGTAATTCCTTGGCCTTGTCTTCATCAAGATACTGAGCATTTTCAGAAGAGGCCTGCTTCTTCCCATCATTCTCTACCCCAGACATTTTGCTCTCTAAAGGCTGTTTAATGAGACATAACCAAGTTCAATTTCCCCTGAAATACCAACTGGGTTTGTCTTTGAGCTCCACTTCCAGCCTTAGTATTCCGGTTTCTTGTTTAACACCATAATTAGAAGAATGTCTTGAGAGGATTTTTGTTATCTGACAGAACAGATTTTTGACCAGCCAGCTAACAAGGCACATCTTGGCTTCATCCTTCCTCTCCCTGCAACATGGCTCCCATATGAGATAAGGTTGTGACCTGGATAGGTACCAAACTGGCTGGAAGAAACTGTGTGACTTATACATAGTAAGGGCAGCTTATCCCTAAAAAATGAGAATTTGAATAGTCTTAGTCAGCAAGAAGGTTCCACTCTCCTCCCTCTTCTCAGCATCCCTCTTGCCTCTTCTCCATGCCTGTCCATTTGAAGGCATGCAGTTTGTGTCCCTTGACGGAGGTAGGTCTGATCAGAAAAAGGTGGGGAGGTGGGGTGCACTTCAGATATTGCTCTGTGATAGAACATTTGCCCACCATGACCAAGGATTCAGGTCAACCCTTAGCATAGCATCAAAAAAAAGTTTTAATTTAAAAATAATCAAAGTGTCAGAAAGAGGTCTACAAAGATAGAGGGAATCTTACCTTAAGGAACTCTCAAATCTTCAAAGATCTAGAGGAAGACAAGAAATTATTTTCAGTGTAATTTTTTTCCAAGTTGTTGTCAACATGCTTTGTTTTAATGAGCAGACATGTAAGTCTTATTTCCCCAGAAATACCACGAGGTTCCCCTGAAGTCTTTGAATTCATGATTGATTCTCCTATTTACAAAACTCTGCACTCCCACATTAGACTACTTCTTAAAGAAACACAACTGGGTGTTCTCGAACAGCTCAGAATGTTCTGAGCATTGACCAAGGCTGGTTCAGATCATGAGCATTTCCACGGGCTTGAGTTGATTTGTTTTACCTCCCAACTTTGTAATTCTGGATCATTACATCAACTATTAAAATGTTTGGATCCAAGAGCACCTATTCTCATAGTTAAACATAAAGAGCTTATAAATTCATATTGTTTTGTCTAGATTGACAATACCAGAAGAACCCAGCCAAGGCTGCATGTAATCACTGACGTAATTGAATTTGCATCTGTTCATGTTCAATTTTCCTTGCTTCTTTTCTTGTCTCTTTCTCTATGCTTTCTTACAGTCCATTGGATCGATAGGACAACTTTTATTGTTTTATGGCGTTTTTTTTCTATGGATATGCTCTTTTATTTTAAAAAAGAGAACACTAGAGATTACAGCCTATGGCATTAGTTTATTACACTTAAAGACTAATGGACTGGGGATGTGGCTCCATTGGTAGGGTACTTTCCTGGAATGCACAAAGCTCTGGGTTTGATCTAGGGTTGAATACGCCTGCAACCTTAGCACTGAGACCATAGCACAAGAGAATCAGAAGTTGAAGGTCATCTTTGGCTACATAGTGAGTTTGAGGCCAGCCTGTGTTTCTAAATAAGCTAATTAATTATTAATATGTTTTTTTTATTTTCTATAAAAGGATTAGAGATATAATCCACTGAGAGATCATCTGCCTAACATGTAGGAGGTCTTGGGGTCAGTGCCCAGTACCACAGAAGAAAATGAAAAAAGTAAATAAATAAAACTCTTTATCCCTGGACCTGTCTGGTATTTGTGAGGCCCTGGGTTTGATCCATAGGCACAGACAATAAAAGAAAAAAAACTATTGTTTTACCATTTCCCAGATGTAGCTAGACTATTTTAAATGTATTTATCTTTCCTTTATAAAATTAGTTTTATAATTAATTTTAATTTTACATATTTTTAGACTCTACAAATTGTTATATTATTATCTTTAAAAATGAAAAGTTGCCCACATATTTGTCCTGTCCTTTGTTATTTACCCTTTCCTGGATTTCCATGTTATCATCTGGGATGATTTTTATTTGTGTAAGGAATATTCTTGGTTATTTTCTATAATGCATTTCTAGAATTGCTAAATTCTACTCTCGCTTTATTTCTGATTTTTTGGCTTAAAGTATCTTTTCACTGAGTACAGAATTCTGATATTTTATTCTTTTGGTGCTCCATGTAGCCTGTCTCCTCATTCCATTGTCTCTTGACTTCCATAATTTATATTGAAAAGTCAGTTGTCATTCTTATTGCTCTCTTTGGAAGGCACACAACTCTTCCCCATACCCACATGTCATTGAGTTTGATTTTTGATTCCCAATTTAGACACTTTATGCTTGGATATATGTTATATTTGTCTTTCTTTGAATACATGGAGATTTTAAAATCCAAGTGAGTTTTGTCAGGTTTTTAATATGTTTAGCCATTATTTGTCCCAATATTGCTTCTCTGTCATCTTCTCTATTTCTTCTGAAATTCCATTTGTACTTACGTTTGGCCTTTTAATAGAATCCAAATGCCTCTTAAAGCATTTCTATTATTTTTTTGTTCTCTCTTTAGCTCAATTTGTACCTTCTTGAGTTATTCAATTCAGACGTAGTACTTTTTTTTAATTTCCAAAACATTTATTTGGTGATATATATAACTTCATATTGCCTCTTTAATGTGCGTATGTTTTATTCTCTGCTATCCTTTCCTTTGTTTTCTTGAAAATATTAATTACAATTATTTTGAAGTGCTTAACTTCTAACTTCAATATTTGAGTTATTTATGGTTTTGCTGCTATTAGAGAGAATACTTTGTGCATGAAGAACTATAGATTCTCCACTTGAGATTCACATCTACCAAGAAGGGTCTTCTTTCCTTGCTTTGGTAGAGCAGGTAAATATTTGATCATCCCAGCACAACTGGCAATTGAGCTTAGTCTGGGTTGAGACCCCATTAACTTTGAATTTCTATGAGTTGCTATGTGTGTCTCTTTGGCTTTTAATGAAGAACATTAACCTTGAAACTGGTGAGGTATTCAGTTATGGCCTTCAGATTTCTCACATAGCCTTGTTTCCACCAAACCTTCAAAATTTGGTGAATGTCTTGTAGGCTTTCTTGTGTTCATGAGTCTTTTTCCTTAGTACTCCCTCTCTTCCTAGCTTTCTGCTTAATTTTCTAGATTGTGTTTTAATATGGACAGAACTCAGTAAATGGTCCATAAGCTTGTGTCTTTTAAATTTCTAAATTTTCAATGGGTAACTTCAAGCCCAAGTGACCTCCAATGTGTCTGCTTCCCTTTCCTTCTGCAGAGGCTCTGTTCCTAGACAGGACAACCTGCATCTCACAGAGCTTTGCCGACTGGTCCCAGTGGGGAGAAATGATGGGATTGAGCAGATTAACTTGAAATGTGTTCTTGTCTTTGAAGTTGTCACAGTCCTTATTGCTTCATAGGTCTCTCTGTTCATTCAAAATTGTGACTTTTTATGGTGATTTGTGTGATTTAAGCAATGGGAACAATGATCTTTCAGGTATATTTTATCCTGTCCAGAAAGGTAAACAAGATTCTGAGACATGTTGTGATTGGTCAATTCTACTCGTTGTCCACCTTTATTGTAGAGATTAAACAAGACTACAAAGATGTATAAAAAGAGAAAAAAAAAAACCCTCAAAAATCAAACCTGCCCATTATTTCACCAACTTCTTTGTTAAAATTATATATACATATATAAATATATGTATATAGTCTTCATTTATAGACAGCCAATATTTAGTCAAATTTTTTCTAAGAAAGAGCATCTATTAAAGAGCTAACATAGGTTATAGGACAAATGTGAGCTTCAGTTTTTTTTAATTAATTTATTTATTTATTTATTTATTTATTTATTTATTTGGAGCTGAGGATCAAACCCAGGGCCTTGTGGTTGCTAGGCAAGCGCTCTACCACTGAGCTAAATCCCCAACCTGAGCTTCAGTTTTCAATATATCACAACTCATTACTGAACTTATAACATTCTGCAGGGACATTTACCTAGAAAAATATGACTACTTATAGCTCTTTAGGAAATTTTATTCTGTAGTTGACCTATAATAGATACAATATATGTATCAAATTATACAATAAACCCTTATATGGTGTTTTTCATCTTGAATCTTTATCCTTGCATATTTATCATATTGCAAAAAGTCAATATTGAGTGAAACCATGTGACACTGTGCAATAGTTTTGAAGGCTGTAACCTAGATTGTATTTAGGACTCTGATCTTTAGTTTACAATTTTATCAAGTAATATCACCTTGAAATAAATAATATGTGTGTACAGATAAAAAAGAATACATATAACTTACGATTTTATAATATACTTTGGTAATATTATTCCATTCTCACAATCTAGAGACGACTTTAAAGCAGATAAAAATCCCAATTAATACGAAAACACAGGGTCAAAATGGAAATGTTTGTGAGTTTTTGAACTTCCCATGACATTGGTTTTTGTATCACCTTACAATAAAGTGGAGATAAAAATAAAGTTAATTCTGGGATTCAGGGAAGCATATTTTGCAGCTATTTCAACCTAATAGTTATTTCTAGGAGTAATGAAACCCAAGTCAGTCACTTCATAGGAATATCATTAAACTTTCAGTGTGTGTGTGTGTGTGTGTGTGTGTGTGTGTGTGTGTGTGTGTGTGTTTAACAGACACCTTGAGCAACCTCTGGAGTATTTTCCAATGCTAATAGTCTTCGCACAAAACTTCATAATGAAACATTTTGAGAAATCAATTGAGCCCTTTTTGCATGCTGGGAATCTGCCCCCAAAGTGGCTACTATAGAGACCTCTTGTTTGCAGGTAGCAGGCAAAATCCTGGGAGGATCTAGACAGTTCTTCTGTGGAGATTTGGAGCTTACATCTTTGCTCTGAAAAACTCCTACCAGTACCACCAGCAATTAGGGATTCATCTGTGAATGTGACCTTGAACTGTGTACTGTCAATGTTTAACAAAAGCTTAGCTCATAAGCTGAATTCTGTGTTTGGTACCAGTGTGTGTATCTGAAGCAGTAGACATTCTCACCTTGTTGTTGGTGTTTGTTTAGAATTATGTCACTTTTGCTTCATTTGTACAAGAATCTCTGAAACAAATTTGAAATAGTTTGCTACATTCATACTATCCTTCATGATTATATAGCCAGGATTTTTTTTCCTTATCATAGTCTAGATTTTTTCCTTTTTACTTCTCACTCTATTTGTCTTTGTTTTTATTTGGTTTTTATTATATTCCTTATATTTATGTTGTAAGTCACCTCCAAGCTTATTGAGTAGGAAGTAACACATAATATGTAAATACACTAAGTGTAAATCTGTTCACCAAAATTGAATCTGTTTCAACTTTGATCACATATCTGTAATCCAAGTCATTTAAAAGCTCTTTTTTTGAATGATCAATAAGACATTTTTTTTGAGCTTCTCACTCTCCTGAATCTTCTCTTCCTTTTCTGACAATTGCTTTTTTTTTTTTTTTCCCGAGACAGGGTTTCCCTGTGTAGCTTTGTGTCTTTCCTGGAACTCACTTGGTAGCCCAGGCTGGCCTCGAACACACAGAGATCTGCCTGCCTCTGCCTCCCCAGTGCTGGGATTAAAGGCGTGTGCCACCACCGCCCAGCAACAATTGTTTTTATTGGTGCTATGATTTTGAGTTTGCATAAAAGCCTAATGCTACTTGTGATGGTTAATGTTGATTGACAACTTGACAGGATCTAGAATCCTTTAGAGTCAGGTCTCCAAGGGAGGGAGTTTCTAGATAGGGTTAATTGAGGTGGGCAAACCTACTGTAAATGTGGGCAAACCCACTGTGAATGTGGGCGGCACCATTTTACAGGACGGGGGCCCAGAACCAAATAAAAAGAAAGCACAGTAAACATTGGTATTTATTGCTCTCTGTTTGGGGTCAGCTGGTACAATATGACCAGCTGCCTCAAGCTCCTGCTACCTTACTGTCCATACCATGTTGGATCGCTCCTCAAACTGTGAGCTAAAATAAACCCATCCTTCCTTAAATCACTCCTCATTGAATGTCGGGTCATAGCAGTGAAAAGCGTAATGAGTGCACAGTCTAACTCAGTCACTAGTAGACTGAGTAGTCGTAGACTGGTAGAATTGTGGTAGAAGTCTCTGAGTCATCATGTATCTGTCTCAGGGGAAGTAGCTCTTCAAGGCCACCCCATGAGATTGTTAAGGGAGAAACCTGCTGAGGCCCGAGTGTTAGTGTGGAGTCAAGGAAGCTTAAAACAAGAAAGGAGCTGCAGGGGTTGAGGGAAGTACAGGTGTCATAAAATGGATCTGGATATTTGTGAAGAAAACCCACCCAATCTATGTCAGACTTTGCTTCTGTACCATTCTTATAGCTCTAGGCACAAAGCTCTACCAAGGCCTTTGCAAGCTGGAGTTGGTTCAAATCCAATAAACTGACACTGTGATGCTGGGGGTTCAGAAGAAAGCAGTTTAAGGATGCAAAGGTTTATTGTGGCATACAGTTTCAGTGTACAGTCAGTCCACCATGCAGAGAAGTTACGGTGGTGGGTGCCCGAGACACCTCTTCCATTGTGTTCATAGTCCTGTGAGAAGGCCATGCAAATATCATGACTGCCTAATAACTCATAGCCTGCCCTAATAACTCAGTTAAAAACTAGGACTCAGTCCCTGCTCTTGAAACTGGATAGTTTCTGAGGAAGCCACAGATAAAGGACAATTAATCACTGGTGACCCTGACAACAGGGACAAAAGAGATAAGACTTAGTAAGCCTGGGTCACTGAGCCAGCCTCCATAATCAGCAAACTCAAGGTAATAACCAAATAAGGACAAAGCCTGGGACTTGTCCAAGCCTGTCCCCCAAATGGAAAACTGTAGTCCTGACTAGCCCCTAACTAGCTCTGGCCAATTAGAATATGCTAATATGATTGCTGCTTGCTTGAGCCAATCATATCTAAAATGACATAATTGCCCTAGGAACTCCCCTTCAGCTGTGCTTAAAAGGAGCTCATATGTGTCTCTCAGTGTCATCACCATCTTGCCTTTGCGTGGGATAGACAGACGGCCCCAGTATACTGGAATAATAAACATTCTTGCTGATTGCATATGTAGATGGTGGTCTTTTGTGGGACTTCTCCAGGATCCTAACACAGAAAGAAGAGACAGGTGAACATTCATACCCATCTGGATTTCTTCTTTTTGTGTAGCCTGGGACCCCAGTGCTGGGAATACTACCACCCACTTTAAGGGTGAGTCTTTCCATCTTAATTACCCTCATCAAGGTCATGTCTTGCAGATATGGCTGGAGGCTTGTCAAGTAGACAGTTAACATTAACATCTCATCAATCAGTCTCCATTTTTGAACAAAGGGACAAAGCAGGGGACAGGGATAATGTGAAGGGCAAGCACCAAGATTATCAGAGAAAGCAGTGTTGTTTTCAGAGCAGTTACTTTATCTAGAGACAGTAGGAAGTCAGAAAAAGTCTTGAGGCAAGATCTTAGGACGGTCGGCTTGGCCTCCCGGATGTCTGGGTGAGAGCAGCTCTGACATGGAGAATGCAACAGCAACCCAAGAGAAATGTCTTAGGTTAATGACAAAACTTACATTCCACAATACTTATCCCTCTAAAAATTATTTACCAGTTTTGTGTAGATCTGTGAGACAATGCCAAATATTTACTCAAATTAAAAGAACAGTGTAAGGATTCTCTATATGCGCAGCTCGGGGTCTTGTCTGGCGCCTTATTACATCATCAGCGGTAGGTATACTCTTTCAAACAGGACTAAGAATGTAACTCCTTGGTGAAGGGCTTGCCCAGCATGTGCAAGGTACTGAGTTCAGGCTCCATCATTACTCAGTGAGAAGAACTGATCAGTTAACTGCTGTGTGGTGGATCGGAACCCCAAACATAAACCTGGCTGTTTCAGAATGGCTCAGATATTTATCTGGTGGTCGCTTGAGCTGGATTTGCTTTCTGTATGTAAGTATTTGGCTTTTGATTTCATTTGTTTTGCTTTGCTCTGACACTAGAGTTTGGAGTTCCCAGAGCCCATTTCTCCCCAACACTCTCTCCACCTGGAACCCATCTTACTAGGGTCTGTCTGATAGCCATTGTGGGGCCCCAGAGGCCTGCCTCTGAACCATACAGAATCTGTCTTCTCTCCAGGAGAGCTGAGTGTTAACACTGTCCTGAGAGCATTAGCTTTGCAGGAAGATTGATAGAGTTCAGGGTGCAGCAGATAAGCATGCCTGGGAGGAGAGAGGGCTGAGCTGTGGCAGCAGGGCCCAGAGGCCAGGAACCAAGGAGATTGCTCAGATAATATCTGCTTTTCTCTCCTGCCTCTTCAATTTTTTACTTTAAATACAGTTCCATGCCTGTATAGAAATGTGCATACAGATGAAGGTACAATATAACTGGAAATGCAGCAAGATGGGTAAAATTGGATTTCCCAGGGAGAGCACCCATGGAGGTGTCCCGATTTTGAGGCCAGGCCACACTGGGGGAGAAGCACAGGTGCAAACAGACAATCTGAGACCCTCAGGGGTCTGCTGGAGTAGTGATGATGGTTAAAATTCCTTTCCAAGGAGGCTGAGTCTGTTGACAATGTAATTCATTTTCCTAAGAGAGGGGCAGCAAGTTATTTTGCAAAGTGCAAGGCAGAGCACAGAGAGCATCCACCAAGACCCACTCACTTCCATTATTTCTCTGTGCATTTAAGTAAGTTAGAAAGTAGACATTTGTAGGAACATACCAAAGCAGTATGCTGTCAGGAGCATCTATGTTGAATTCCATCTCCAGTGCCTTTTAAACCTGGAAACTTTGCTTCTAAAATGGATAGATCTTTTGGGTGGATCTGTTTTTAAATTCTGTATAAAATCTCTCTTACATTTCCATTTATATGCTGCCTAAAGTCACTGAGACACTTGAGGTGATATGCTTTCCTTAATAAATACATTAGTATCCCAAACTATCAAATGCAATTCAGTTAATTACTCATTACTGCAGGAATATCATGGACTCTTGATGATGTCAGGTGTTATCTCTTCTTAATACTGCCACCACCACCACTAGTATTGATCATCCTGAGAATGGCCGTGGTCAAACTGAAAGCATTTAGAAGAAGCACACGACAATTGTCACTAATCCAAGGCATTCGTCTATCAGAAAGTGTTTTCAGCCAGTTCCTACTTGGGTAGGAAAAAGATGAGTCACGATACAGAACCTGATAGACATTACAGAAGAGATGCTTCCTAAACTAACTTGCAGCTGAATAAAGTATCAGCCTCCCACATGGTCCCAGAACCCGAATGGTTTCCAGGAAATGAATGTTTGCTTTCCTGTTCCCCATTTCATGTGCTGAGCTCATGCCTCCCTGCATTAGTACTTGGGAGCTTATGTCATGAAGACATGGTTCTGATGGTAGGATTCATGCCCTAAAAAGAAGGAACCATCATTGGAAGATGTTTTGCCACACAGACTGACAGGTTGAAGACATCTGCAAAGCAAGAAGAGGATCTTTCCCAAACACTATCCACTGACAACTTGATTTTCAATTTCTGCCCTCCAGAAGTGTGAGAAATTAATGTTAGTGTTTAAGTCACCCACTCTGGGGCTGTAGTAGACCAGGCTGACTACAGTGAGTATTATGATCTACACACTGTCCTCTACAGTGTATAGATATCTTGACTGGATGGAGGGTTTTCAGCGCTGACTCTACAGCAGAAGGCTTCTCCCCAGTCCATTGTTCCGCACACTCTGAGGTTCAAAGTTTGCTTCTGAGTGAAGGCGGATGAGGCAAGTGGCTTTGATTGGTCTGCCTTTTCCTTCCTATCCATGTAGCCATGGATACACGAAGGACTGAAGAGATAAGCATTACCCCAGCCCATCGCAGGGACTAGACTGCTCCCAGCTGAGGATAACCCACAGACCAGGGGGCCGGGGCTGCTGAGAATGAACTCACTCCAAGAAAGGGGTCACAGGGACTAACAGACAAGGCTCCACCCCCTCAGTTAAATCAGGAGAAAGAAGTACCGAAAACAAACACTGTGGTGTTGCTTAAGCTGGAACTCACCCGGACCCAAATGAGCAGGTGTCCTGTGAATGAAGCCATGCAGGTATTTTGACATAAATAGGGCCATACGTCGGCATTTGAGCAGTGACCTGAAACACAGAAGGTATTTTTTGTTGGTGTTATTGTTCACTGCATAGGGCATAGGGAGATGGACCCATGTTTTTGACATCTCAAGGTCACCTTTGTTTGCAGACCACTTCACTGCTTGGAGGATCACCTGAGTGCCTGGCACCAAACCTCAGTGTTGGTTTTAGTTTGAACAGAGCATCTGGGCTCCTTCCGCACTTAGAGGAGACGGAGCAGAATCGATTCATAGTTCTTTTTTTTTTTTTTTTTTTCCTGTTTTGGTTTTTCGAGACAGGGTTTCTCTGTGTAGCTTTGCGCCTTTCCTGGAACTCACTTTGGAGACCAGGCTGGCCTCAAACTCACAGAGATCCGCCTGCCTCGACCTCCCGAGTGCTGGGAATAAAGGCGTGCGCCACCACTGCCCACCCCTCTCTGGAACAGTGATAATGAAGAAACACTGCAAAGAACTGGAATTCCAGCCAGCAGAGTAGCTTAGGGCATAGATATCTGTGTTACCTGGTTAGTAACGGCCATTTGAAGAAGTTTGAAGCCCAGTGTGACCAATAATTGCCCCAGAGTGCCCAGGTCTGTCTTAGTTTCCCGAGGCACATGATTATCACCTTTAAAGTGAGAATAGAACAGAACTATATACATAGGCTGTTGCTATTGTGATTCGAATGTGAAATGAGACTCATATGTTGGGCGACTCATCCCCGGTTTGGTTACCAGTAGTTAGGGGAGGTTGGGGAACTTTTAGGACGGTGGCCTTGTTAATAGGAATGGGTTGCTGGGGGTGGGCCTGTAAGGTGATATCTGCTTTAGTTCCAGCTAAGCACTCTGGTTCCTGGTTCTACAAGACATGAACAAGTCATGCTCTAAGCTCCCAATGTTACTGAGTGAGCTGCTTCAGTAAATGCCTTTTGTGCCCTCTCAAATGTTATCACTGTGTCAGAGTGACAACACAATGATCAAAGTTAACTGGACCAGAGCTGAGCAACACAACACTCCAGTCATCGGAAGGCCTGGCCCACTCATTATGACTTACACCTTACATGTGTTGAGAACGCATCTACCCAGATTCCTAGTGAAGTCTGTCTATTGGGCCATCCCGGTACAAGGAGCTGGACATTTTTGTGAGCCAACTTTGAAAAGGATGGAGTCTAAGGAGCAAAGAATCAAGCACTTTATGTAAGACCTCCGGCACCTGGCACTGGCTCCCACCCCTCCACTTCATGTGCATTCTCCATCTAGGCAGGATATGGTGAAGTGGATTCTGTCCAAAGGGAGACAGTGGAGCCTTCAGGAGAAACAGGTTCCTATTCAGGGAAATGAAAGCTTTTGGAACGTCTCTGCATTGCCCATTAAGTAGCTCTCCAAAAGGTGGGCTGATTCTTGCCCTGTGGAAACTCTCACTGTGAAGGGTTAATGCAGGATTAAAAAAAAAAAAAATGTCCCTCCCATTTCCAAATGGAATCGTTTGTCTTGTAGGAGCGACTTTGTTTTCTTTTCATACTGGACCTAAATTTGGCATCCTATGGAGACTTTATTGCATGGCATTCCATCAGAGCTCAGCCAAGTCTCCCAGTTCAGGAACAGCAGCTGAGAAAAGTTGAATGAATGGCCCATTTTCCCTCTTCATCCCTTTCCTTAGTTCCATATGTTGCTCAGTTTCCCACTTATAAATTTAATTAGATAAATATTTTTAAGTATGGAGGATGGAGAATGTGAGAACTTGGCAGATGTGAAATAAACTTCTGTGGCTATGGCACTCTTTCAGGCTCCGTTGTGTGTTTAGAGAAACAGGTACTGGAGAGCCTTTGAAGGAAGATGGATCAGGGTTTACTGGAAGAGAAGAAAGATCTTTGTGCCTAAACATGGGGGTAGAGAAGCCATAGGAATGTGGGGAGCCCTGGGAGATAATACTCTTGCAATAAGCAGGTAATTGTGTTTATGGAAATGGAGATATTTATATGATTGGTTCCTTGGATTAACTTCAGGGAAATGAGAAAATGTTCACTTGTGTTTACTTGGAATGTCATTAGAGGTGCGCTTTTGTCTTCTCTGTCAGCACCAGATCCCCAGGAATGAGACTGCAGATGACTTAGACAAGGTTTCAGGGAAATGCCTCAAAGCAATCCAAGAGGGAAACAAGCCTGATGATCCAGGAGGCTCTAACTCAGTATTTGTTGACTGTGTGGCTTTCAGTCAATAAATGAAACTCTAGCCATCTAGTGGGCTCTTCCAACAAGACTTGCTTTCCATGGAGGTGTAGATGGGCTGGGCTGGCAAGATTGAAACTACTCTCTGTGAATTTTACCATGGAGCTAAAACAAGTACCTATCCTATAGGCAGTGTTTTCATTTTTACAGGTCGTTCTATACTTGTTAATGATAAAGGACACCAAGAATCCAACGGTATGAAGTTAGCACTGTTGCTCTCAGAGTGAGCTCACAGCACTTTGAACATAGACCTCCAGAAAGACCAATTGATGAGCCTAGTATTAAATACAGAGTTGTATGTCTACGTACGTGTGTGTGTGTGTGTGTGTGTGTGTGTGTGTGTGTGTGTGTGTGTGTGCATTTATATTCTAGTTCTTTTTAATAGGTCTAACACTAATGAATCACGGCAGCAAGCTTCCAGTCTTGGCTCCTAAACACATTCACTACCAAGAAGGTTTAAATTATTTGAAGAAATGGTGGATTTCATAGCCAGAGGAGGAGAAGTAAGAGTCAAACCTGCAGTTTCTTTTCATTTTAGAAAGTAATCCAAGATGCCCAAAGAAAGATGAGGAAAAGCACAGAGGTTTCACCTTGTGGGAGCTTCCCTTGGCCAACTCTGAGATGGATTGGATAAGAGAGTAAATTATTGTTTTTAAACATTATAGCCTCTTGACTGAAAGCTGAGGCCATAGACAACTAAATGGGAATGGGGGAAAGCCTGTCCTTATGTTCAAAAGCCAACTAATAAGTGAAGGAGGGATGATAAAATTAGAAAATTACCATTTGGCAGAAGGGAGAGCATGTGTCTAGACAGTGAGGTTTTCCAAACTGGTTTATAGGATGTCAGTGAAGCCGCTGACTGACCTTTGAGAAGCAAAGTATTTGAATTTTTGCAGCACTAATTATAAATCTAGGCAGTGACATGTCTCACTAATGGGGCTGTGTCAAAGCCTGCCATTTAGGATGATGTGTTGGGTGTGGATGTAGGGTCCCTCCCCTGCCATGAACACTGGTGATTTCACCCCACATTCATACTGATCTTTGACATGGAAAGCAAGTTAAAGAGCCCCTTTATAACTCAGTCAGGCCCTTTGGCTGGAAGAGACATTGATGCGCTCAGATGTAGTGAGCATACACTGTCTCACCTATAGACCTCTGAGTTCTGTCCTGTTAATAGACTGAATGGGAAAAGAAATGGGTAAAGTGGTTGGGGAGATGCCTCAGTCAATAAAGTGTCTGTTGTGCAAGCATGCAGTCTGTGGTTCAGTACCCCGGATCCCACATCAAAGCTGGCCATGGTAGCATACCCATGTAACTCCAGTGCTGGGGAGGCAGACAGACAGATCCATGGGGCTCCCTGGGCAGTCAGCCTTGCCGAATCTACGAGATCCAGATCCCAGTGAAAGATACTGTCTCAAGAAATGAGATAGCTAACGCCTAAAGAATGACACCTGAGGTTGTCTCTGGCTTCCCCATGTGCATGTGCAAATGTGCATCCATGTTTACCTGCACTTCTGTACACACACACACACACACACACACACACACGGTACATAAGCAGGTTGGCCAATGACATACACGGACACCTAACTAGAAGCAGCTGCAAAGCCCTTTAGTGAAAGGTTCAGTATCTGGAGCCATCAGGATTGGGTGGGGAGGAGATCACCCCCCTATCCCCAGAGGCCTTCATAAGAATTTGTGAGATGGCAAGAATGAGATTGGGAAGTGGGGAGACAGAAGGCCTTGTCCTGTCCGAGCATTGAGTCCCTGCTGACTCTGAGAGTCTGCTTATTCTTGCAAGGTCACACACTTTTATTTATGTTACAGTCAGGCAGAAAGAAAGCTGGAGCACTCCAGAGGTATTAACCAGGAAGAAATACAAATCAGATTTGACCAGAGGAAAGAGAAGCCTCAGACAGCTGCATGGGAATAGGAAGGATATTACATGCTACTTTAGCTGGTCTCTTTCCTGCTGGGGAAAGTCAATGCATAAATGATGAAATTTATAGTGCATGAAGGCTTCAGAGCCTTCGAGTCTGAGTTCCAGTCCTAAATAGAATGCTTATTGTCTCCCTAGATCCCCCACTTCCAAAGGAATCAATCTACTGCTGAGTGGTATCACACAGTCTCCTCACAGAGCAGGAGGTAGTGGAAAAGGAAGGGCTTTGTTTTGAGAGTAAGACATTGAAATTGGTTATAGGTAAAATGCTCTCTTCTCAGGAATAGTGTGTTGTGGCATCATACATTTCTAGGACAGGAAGGGTCTTAGAAAACATGAAATGCAAGCCTTTTGCCCATAGGGAAAAATGGGAATGCAAGGAAGCAGGTATGGCTGATCTTTCAGGAAGACTATGGAGGAAAGACACCATGTACAAGGACTAAAAGTCCAAATCCCAACCCTGAAAAGATCATGTGACAGATACCACCTTGCCATGAACACAACTGGATCATCCATTTTGCAAGCCAATGTCAATTGTCATCTGAAAAATACCCAGCTCGACCACTCACCTGAGTCACTTGAGAGATTGGAGCCAAATCCACTTCCTGTTCAGGTGTCGTGGGAAGGAGTGCCTATTGAGTCCCTTGCTCAGTGCTGCCAAGACTCTGTGAGCTTGAGAGAAGAAATTCTAGTGAAGTGTTTTTTGTTTGTTTGTTTCTTTAAACAATGGTGACTTTGTTGGCACAGGCATGAAACCCCCAAAGCATGTGAGTATGAGTCATGATTATGTTTGATGTGATGTAAACATGGAGTCTGAGGATTGGCTCTGCTATGTAAGTACTTCCCTATTGACTACCTCAGAGGAGAAAATGAAATAATAGGAGCCAAGCACTCAGTATTGATTTCATATTAAAATATCCACCATTCATTTAAAATGTGTTGATGCTATCTCACAAAACCAGCATTTTGATAGCTTTTTAAAGGTGTGTGTGTGTGTGTGTGTGTGTGTGTGTGTGCGCGCGCGCGCACGCGCGCGCACTCTGTCCCCATTTTTCCAGCTGCCCTGAGTCCCATCAAATGCATGCATTTGGAAGGGACAGAGGTCATCATTGGACATATTCCTATATTGCTCTCCACCTTGTTTGAAGCAAAGTCTCTTGCTAAACCTGTAGCTCACTGACAGATCAAGATCAGCCGGTCAATGGGAGCTAGAGACACTTCTGTGTTTGTCTACCCAGTGCTAGGATTGCAAGCAAGTGCCACCGCACCCAGCCTTTTACATACTTGCTAGGGATCACAACATGGGTCTTCATGCTCATGTGGCAATTACTTTAGCAACTGAGTCTTTTCCTCAGCTTTATTCTGTTGTGATAAAAATACAGGGACCAATATCGGGCTCAGCAGGTAAAGGCACCTGTACCTGCTGCCAAGCCTGGTAACCCGAGCTTGATCTCCAGGATCCACGGCATGGAGAGAACTGACTCCTGCAAGAACTGACTCCCTGTCCTCTACATACGCACCAGGACACCTGTGTATCCCTAAATAAAAATATTCTTAAAATGTTTAAAAAGGAACTGTGATTACATTTCCCTCTCTTGATGTCCTGTGTCCTCTGCCATCAGTCTTTTGAATGAATGCAGGATAATCCGCTGGAGAATTAGAGACACCACTCCTGTGTTCCCAATTGCCCCGACTGGCAGCTCAGTGATAGACAGACAGTGAAGTGGGACCATCTTAGATCCTCTACCATCTGCTGATCCACCAGCCAATTAAAGATGCTTATGGAAACTCGGTAAAGATCAGCTGAGCTGGCCTATATCTGAACTGCTCAGTTAAAGCTTAGATGAATGGTTGCTATTTATGCCTTCACATTTTGAGGTGGTTTGTGATCAGCCCAAACTAATGGACGTAGACTCCTTTATGTGCTCTGTGTGTTCATACCCCAAGTAAGTGAGCAATGATATACAATATAACCTCAAGAGACCTCCTTCCATTGGCCAAATTCTGTTTTCATCAGAGAAGGTGGGTTTGTAGAGAGGTAACCATTACACTCTCCCTTGCCCCCCATTTTTTGATGATGACTGAAATTTGTGACCCCAGAACGGGGACTGCTGGTTGGGTGCGGTAGGGAACTAGGGTATGACCTGGCCTTGTTGATAGCATGCCCTAAGCAACTGAGCCAATCAGCCTGTCTCTAGCTTCTTGGAAACTCTTACCACCCACTGTGTTCCAGACCAGAAGAACACCCCACCCTCCCTCCAGTCCTTCCTCCGAAACAAAGATGAGTGTGAGCACGTAGTGGAAATGCCAGGCCATGAAACTTGGCAGGAGCTGGCTGCCCAGCACTCTGTGTCAGGGTTCCAAGAGGGCAGAAGTGCCACGATGGAGTCCTAGATGCCAGGAAGATCCTGCTTGTGGGTACATCACTTTCCAGTGGGTGGTTCTAGGGAAACTCCAGGCCTCCAGAAACTCACTGTTACTATTCAACCTCCTTGCTCCTTCATGGTTGTATCCTGTTTCCTTCATCTCAGTCCCACATCACATCCTTTGCCAACTTCACTGGTATTTAACATTCCGTGAAAACGATCTGTTGATTTGAAGACATCAGCCAAACCTTCCAATCTTCTTCTTTCCATAAGCATGGAAGAGTAAAGGGGGTCAGAGTTATGTCCTTGGAGAGGTCTAATTTCCGAGATTTTTCCTTCACTGTTATGAATCCCACCTGCACCTGCCTGTGTCTCTGATGGGCTTCTAAAGACGATGACACTCACCAGAGGGGCGTTGGGTAGCCCTCCCAGGGACACCCCTCCTGCTCTAACCTTCTGGTGACTCCTTATGTTTTCCGGCTTTGGATTCTGGTCACTGGCTGCCAACAACCCTCTTTGTTTTATTGGTTTCAACGTTCTGCTCTAGCTTTGCTAGTTTCATTTCTGTTGTGATTAAAAAAAAATCCTAACAAAAGACAACTTAGAGGAAAGAGGACTTATTTTAGTTCAGAGCTAACACTTATAGTCCATGATAACAGGGAAGATAAGATGAAAGGAATTTGAAACAGCAAGTCATGTCACATCCACAATTGGAAGCAAGGAGAAATGAATGCCCATAATGCTTGCTTTCTTGTGGTAAGCTCTAGTTCCCTATTCAGGAATCTTGCCTAGGGGATGGTGCCACCTGCAGTGGGCTCTTCCTCCATTAATTAACTTAATTAAGACAATTCTCACAGGCATGCCCACAGGCTAACCAAATATAGACAATCTCTTATCGAAACTCTCTCCCTAGGTGATTCTACACTGCACAAAGTTGACAAAGTTAACTGTAACACGACATTTAATATATTCTTCCTTCTGATTTAGCATTTCACCCTCAGCCAGTTGAGAACCCATATTCCATAATCCCTAACCTATTGGGAATGCTCTGATATTTTACCATCTTAACATCAAGTCGGGGTTCAGAAAACCTTTTCAACAAAGGGCTGTATGATTGATACTTTAGTCTTTATGTATAGTGTCCATCACATACATGTTGCTTGCGATCTTTTAGCATTTAAAGACTTGAACACCATTCTTTGTTTGGAACTGTGCATAGACAGAGGGATGGTGACTTTGGCCTGTGGATGACACTTGACAATACTTTCCTTTAAACAAAGGTTGAGCCTATTCTTAAAACACACGCCTCTCTGCAAATGGGAAGTGTAAAAGTAACACCTTGGTGTGACATAGTAGTGCATTCACTTGCTTCCTAGCTTCCACTGGGTGAGCTAAGTTTTGAATAAAAGGGGGGAAGAGATTCTTCAGGCCAAGTAATTATACAGCAGACAGGCATAATAAGCATCCCAGGAGCCTTGGGCAAGCAAGAGAGAAAATGACCCTGGGTAAAAGTACCCTGTGATGGTTATGGCCAGGATGATAGTCAAAGCAGTTAACAACTAACCAAGTCTAGGTGCTGCCCCATCTAAAGGTCACTGGAGCCTGGATGCCCTGTTGCAGCAGCCTCTCAGACTTTTGTGTCTGACTATGGGGAGCTCCTGACTTCAGTTAGGGGTTAGATTGTGAAGGGAATGGAGAGTTTTACTGTTAAGACCCATGATTTCCTGTCTTGCTTTGACTTCTTTGAGCATCAATGGGCCCCTTAAGGCTTTGCAGTATCCTGCTAGATTTACTCCAAAGCTGGTGGTAAAAGTTCCATCTACACAGTTAGTTTCTTAACTGGGAATCCCCTAGGTTTCAACCAATGGACAATAGTTCCTTGCCAGCCCACCACACGTTCAAACAGACCATTTACTTCTTTCTGTGGGAGCGAGGGGGCACACCGTCTTCTTCTTTCTGTGAAGTCTGCCTCACCCAGCTCCTCACTCACTCTATTCCCAAGTGCAACCCTCACGTGGTCCCGAAAGGCGTGGGTCCTCTTCCCATGGTCAAGCAACATAGGTGACTAATAAATTGCTCTTGGTCTCAATTATTCAGGGATGGGTGCTCATCTCATACTGTTTAGGGTGGAGGATCTCTCTCTCTCTCTCTCTCTCTCTCTCTCTCTCTCTCTCACACACACACACACACACACACACACACACAAATGAGGTAATTAAGAAAAGTTCCTAATAGGTTGACACAGGATCCTTGGGACAGTGACTATACCAAATATTAAAAAACAGACTAGCATTTTAACAACAATGTTATTTGCACTTAACATCTGGTATAGTTGTGATGTGATTTTTGAGATCCCTGCCTGGCTACTCCACTCTTCTAGATGCCTTTTACAGATGATGTTGGTCCTCATTTAAGGAGCTGGACCCTTCTGGGGATTTAGCTGCAGCCTGGACAAAACCAGCTAGTGCAACAGTCCTACTTTGTCTTCTGTTGCCGCACTGAAACATCATGACCAAAAGCAATGTGAGGAAGGAAAGGTTTATTTCATTTGATAGCTTACAGTCCAATGTGAAGGGAAATCAGGGTGGGAACTCAAGGCAGGAATCTGGAGGCAGGAACTGAAGCAGAGACCATGGGTGCATGCTACTTACTGGCCTGCTCCCAAGGTTCAACTTCAGCTACCTTTCTTATACTTTCTGGGAGCACCTAGCCAGATGTGGCACCACACACAATGGGCTCAGCCCTCTCACATCAGTCAGTCGTCAAGAAAATGTACCGCAGTCTCGCCTACAGCCCAATACGATGGAGGCTTCTTCTCAATTAAGGTTCCATCTTCCCAAATGACTCCAGTTCATAACAAGTTGACATGACATAAACTGGTACAGGAGCTTACTACATTTTTGCCAAAAAGTGCACCAATTTAAATATATCTCCAAGCAAAAGACCCTCAGGCTGTCAGGCCATTCTGACTAGAGCTGGTTTGTTACCAGAGAAATAATAATAATAATAAAAAATCTGCAGACAAAAAGAGGAGCTCATGAGTTTTCGAGTGTAGTCCCTTCACTATGCAAATGAAGGCAGCGCAGAGGCTCTGGGAGGGAACGAGACCACACAGGAGATGATAAAGAAAGAACCAGGGAGGAGAAAATAGAAAAGGAGAAGGCAGGTGTGACCAAACAAGATGTGAGTTCGTGGTATGTGGTTTGTGGTTACCCAGGAGCGGGGAGGTAAGATCCAAGCATCTCAGAGAGCAACCCTGTCCACTTCACCGCCTCTAGATTTCCGTGAAAAAGAAATGAAAGTTCCCAAGAGCAGACACTGCTATTGGGTTTGTAATCAGTAAGATGTTCAGATGTCCTTTAAATAATTAGCATTGCTCTGCTGCCCTGCTGTGAGTGGCAGGCAGATGCGACTCTGACATTTATTAACAGGACACCTTCCGCGATTGTCGCTAGTTCCACAGCAGCGACATCTCCCATTGGGTTAAGGCAGGAAAGCTTCGTCCCAGTTAGACTCACTCTCTTTTGAGATTAGCTGGAGCTCTGTTTAAGTGAAATTTACAGATTTTCACTGAAGGCAGGTGCTGGACACTAAGCAGAGGCAGACACCACGGAGAGTACCCAGACTGACAAGTGAAGGACTTGGACTTTGGCACAGGCGTTGGCTCTCACCAGCTGTGTGACCTTGGACATCTCACACCTCCCACTGTAAAAGGAGGACTTTGCAACAGATGACGTCTATGGTGATGTGCAGCCCCAACATCCTGCGGTTATGATGGAGGGATGGGACCTGACCTGGTCCTGACTTCCTTCCTAGGCAGACACTGAACAGAAAGTGAGCTCACAGGGAGGAGCCACAGGAAGGCTGTGGGTGGGGAGCTCCTGTAACACCCACCAGATTGCGAAGCAGTGTCCTACCCTGCCAGAAGTCAGAGAGAGTGACAGCTGGTGGGGGTGAGGGGGGCAGGCAGGGGCGGTGTCTCTTCAGCACTTACCTCCATTTACCTCTGGGGCCTTCCAAACATTAGACCATTTCTCATCTTTAACACCTACATAAAACCAAACCATTTAATGATGCAGTAGGTATATGACTGTGCCTAGTGACTTTCATATCCATACGCAAAGAGAAATAAGGAGTAAATTCACAGATAGGCAAAGGCTCATCTAGAGGCTGTCAGTCATTTTTATAGCTGTGAAAACGACATCTTATCTCTGGCAGTACATGCAAAAGCAGGGATCATAATCTTTTTTCTCCTATTTTTTAAACTAGTTTTAAAAACTAGCATACAAAGTAGATTTTGTTATGGCATTTTCATATACACCTTCTTCTCACAGATCCTCTCCTGTTCTCCTGCCCTCTCCTTCTGGTCCTACCTCCCCCTAATAGCCCTGTTTTTACCTTCATATCACAGGTAATGCCTCTTTGGTCTCTTTCCACTTAAGGTCCCTTTTCCCCTAACCCCCCATATGTAGTCCTTTTTAAATTGTATGATCTATACAGGCATACATACAAATACACACATGAATAACTCATAAATATATACACATATGAAAAATTGCATTATACATACACATGGATGGAAATACATACACACACATGAAAAATTAAAAGCCAGTGTCCACATGTGAGAGAAAACATGCAGTCCTTGTCTTTCTGAGTCTGGGCTACCTTTCTTAATGTAATTTTTGGATTTATCCGTTTTCCTATGAACAATTCTTTTCTTTTTTAAGGTGGAATGACAGTCCATTGTGCATGTGGACCACTTTTTTACTATCCAGTCATTTGCTGATGAACTTCTAGACTGATTGAACTTCCTCGCTATTATGATTGGAACGGCAATTAACATGAATGCGCAAGCATCCCTGTGACATGATTAGTCCTCTGGGGATATGGCGAGGAGTGGTATATGCGAGTTATATGCTAATTCTATTTTTAATTTTTCTAGAAATTTCCACACTGATTTCCATAATGACTGTACCTGTTGACATCCCATTGGCAGTGAAGAGAGGTTACTTGCCTGTCTTTTCACCAGCATTTGCTGTCTGCTTTCCCAGTGACTGTCATCCCAACCGGGATGAGACAGGCTCTCAAGGAAATCTCAGTTCACATTTTCCTAATGGCTAAGGACGTTGAATGTGAAAACAAAAAGTGTTGTCTTTCTTCCTTTTTTTTTTCATGAGCTATCTACTTAGTTCATTAGCCCATCGACTGATTAGAATATTTGGGTTTTTTAGTTGATTTTTTTTAAGTTCTCTGTATATTCTAGATGCTAGCTTCTGTCTGAAGCACAGTTAAGAAGAGTTCCTCCCATGCTGCGGCTGCCTCTTCGCTCTGGTCATTGTTTCCTTTGCTGTGAAGAAGATTTTGAACGTCATGGAGTCCCATTGACCAATTCTTAGGGCTATTACTATGTTATGGAAGTCCATTTCGGAAAGTTCTCACCTGGATCAGTATCTTCAAGTGCTTTCCCTGTATTTTCAGCGTTTTAGATCCTCTATTAAAGCATTGGATCCATTTCCATTTCGAGTTGCTTTCATTGTGAGCTGGATGAGAGTTGTTGATACTGATTTCATCCTTCAACATGTAGATATCTTTCCTAAGCACCAGTGTTTAAAGGGGCTATCTTTTCCCCAATGTATATTTTTGACACAAAATTAGGTGGCTGTAGCAGTGTGGACTTTTACCTAGGACCTCTCTATCATCATTAATTTGGCCTGCATGTTTGTTTGTTTATTTTTCCACTATGGTTCTATTGTATAGTTTGACTTTGTCATATACTATTGTGAAGCCTCTGGTATTATTCAGTTTTCTTAGTATTTCTTTGGCTATTTCAGTCTTTTGTGTTCCCAAATGAATTTTAGGGTTGTTTTTTCCTAGTTCTGTGAAGAATATCACTGGAATTTTGACTGGGATTGTTTTGAATTTTAGAGTGCTTTTGATGATACAGTTATTTGCACAGTTTAATCCTACCTCTCTATGAGCATGGATGGGAGTTCTTTATGTTCTTCTAGTGTGAGTCTTAGTTTCTTTCATCATTGTCTTAAATTTTTTTCCTGGTAGAGGTCTTTCATCTCTTTGGTTAAAAAACCTTGAACTCTAATCTGAAATGAGAAAAAAATTGTCTGAGAAATCATATTTGAAAGACAAGATGAGATTAATTTTATGCCTGGCCAATACTCTTCAAACTGCCAAGATCAAGAAACACTGGAAGGTGAGAAATTCTAGACAATAGGAACATAAGGTGACACAATAATGAAATTTTATATGTTGGTCTAGATAGTATCCTACAACAGAAAAAAAAAAACCCACTAAGAAATTCTGAATGAGTTTCATGCATGATAACGTATCAATACTATTTCATTAATTGTTACACACCTTAATAAGCTGTTAGTAAAGGAGGCTGAAGGAAGGAGATCATGGGAACTCTTTATATTATCATTGCAACTTCTCTACCAATCTGCAACTCTTCTAAAGAAAAGTTTATTTTTAAGAAAGTGCCTTAGACTGTAGAGACAGCTTGATGCTTAAGAACACTGGTTGCTCTTGCAGAGGACTTAAGTTTGGTTCCTAGCATGCATATGGTAGCCTATAACCCTCTATAACTTCAGTTCTAGGAGACCTATGGCCTGTTCTAGCTCTCAGGTACCAGGCATGCATGTGCAGACATGCATTCATATAAAAGACATAAAATATAAATATATATATATATATATATATATATATATATATATAATATATTTTGAAAGTTCTTATTGCTAGATGGTGTTCTGTAGATACAACAAAGAAAAATGTGCCCATGAAATCTCAACAGTGTGGTTGCCTAAATAAGACCAGAATAATGACAATACTGGTTGATATACCATTGTGGACAGGAATAATTCCACATGATTCCACTCCTAGATTAAGAGGTATGGCTGCTGAGAGAGAGAGAGAAAGAGAGAGAGAGAAAGAGAGAGAGAGAGACAGACACAGAGAGAGAGAGAGACACAGAGAGACAGAGACAGAGAGAGACAGAGAGAGACAACAGAGAGAGAGAGAGAGAGAGAGAGAGAGAGAGAGAGAGAGAGAGAGAGAAGCAGTTTTCTTCAAGGACTGGGCTCCTTCTTGCCTAATCTCAAGTGGTCAGGCTGTATGCATATACACATGAGCAGTGCTAAATATATGTATTTGTGTGCATATATATATATATATATATATATATATATATATATATATATATATGCTAGTACATGTAACACTAATAAGAAGAGGTGATAATTGGGAGGAAAGGGTGAAACACATTAGCATTTCAGGGGAGGGAAGGATGGGCATGATATGGATGCAGTGCTCATGTATGAAGTTCTCAACAACATTGTTTTTTTTTTTTTCAATGCAAGGCAATATATGTTTTATATTCCATTTTGTGCTTTTTAAAGGAAAATCATAAAGAGCAGGAGAGAAGAAACATCTCTGAAGAAAATACACAAAGCTGTAAAGGAACTGTGTACATTCTAAATACTGTTCTGTGTGAATACATTATTTGCTTTCAGAATTAAATATTAACAATTTTAAAATTACAATAAGAACAACTCTATGACATTACAAGGATAGGGAAATGATTTGGGGGCTTCCTGAAAACTCAGGACTCTGAGCCATCCTCTGCAACTTGGTGGCAGCCATTTCCTACAAGCGGAGATCAGCACACGGAGTGAGTGGCTGCCAAAAACGGTGACTGAGCTTCCGAGACGTCATGAGATCAGGACACTCAGACCTCAGCATCTGGAAAGGGAATTGAGGGACCAAGAGGGAAGCTGCAAGGTGAAAGCTAACCCAACCAGTCAGTCAAAGGTCAGAGCGGCTGCTCCAGAGGGTCCCACCTGTTTTCCAGCTTCCTCAGCTCTTCTGTCTCCGGAAGCAAAGTGACAGGAGTCTTAACACAGGACTTGGAATTAAGAAAATGCCTCAAGCCATGTCTCAGTCTTTTACCTGGGGGCCCAGGGCAGGGTGTGAGGCCCTAGAGGAGCTTCGTGGGCCTTTTCATTTATTGGTTTGTAACTACGAGAGAGAGAATTTTCATTCTTTTGTGTCGTATTTTGTTGAGCTGGTTCACTGGCATTTCCCGTGCTACAGCTAAGAAGCTGTCCTCTGGAGAGTTCTGGGGATAAAGTCGTATTTCTCCACGCCCCCTTCCCCGCCGTGCATTTGGCCTTGATTAATTAAGCGCTCTGCTACATCTGTTCACCTTCCTGTACTCTTCTCTAGAGACAGGGGCGCGTAAGTCCTGTGCCCTACACATAAACAGCAGCCTCCTCGGAGAGGAAGTGTGCCTAAGCACGTTGTACATGCTGCAGCTGGCTGAGGGACAGATGAACAGTTATCCCACTGCTTCGGACTCATTCCACTGGTCTATCCCCACAACTTCTGTGTGAACGCTTGCATTTCACAGCCGAAGGGAGAATGGAATTTATTGTTTCCAGTCAGCACACATTCAAGGGTGAAAGCGTGATGGAATAAGAAATAATACAGCGGGATGCCCAACATACATAGGAAATGCCCAGAGCGAAGGGGAGGGTAAGGTCCCTCCACCTGTGGCCTGCCCAGGAGATGAGGACAAAAGAAGGTGTACATCATGCCTGCAGGGCTAAAAGGTCCACAGTAGGCGAGGAAAGTATGCAATAAGTCTGCACCATAGTCATGGTGTGTATGTGGGGAGCTGACCCCAGTTTTGGCCCTGAATTACTGGATCATAAACCGCTTCTGTTTTCCCCCTCATGGGTGCCTTCCCACACCACAAGGGGACTTCTTACAGGGCACATGTGAACACGAACCAACTGGCCTTTTGAGTTCCACGGCCCTCAGAAACAACTATCTCTTCGCCACTCTCTGGGGAAGGGGACACAATTTTCCTGTGGAAGTTTGGGGCTGCAGGTAGCCAGTTGATGAAATGTGGCCTGGAAGGTGGCTGCTCAGCTGTGGGCAGGCACAACTGTGATTTTCAGATTCTCATGATCTAGATGCTTTAGGGACAAGTAGAGGTCTCTGAAGGGGCTCAGGCACAGCCTCTCTTGCAGGCTGAACTCATTCTCTCCAGCTTTATTGGGTGAACTTGCAAGCCCGGAGGTGACTGGATTTGGAGGCAGGGCCTTGATGAGGTAACTGAAGTTAAATGGAGTCATAATGTGATGTGGTGATATATTGTGTCCCCCAATATATTGTGCATCCTAATAAACTTATCTGGGGTCAGAGAACAGAACAGCCACTAGATAGACACAGAGGCCAGAAAACGGTGGCACTTATGCCTTTAATCCTATCACTTGGCAGGCAGAAATCAATTCAGATCTCTGTGAGTTCAAAGCCACACTGGAAACAGCGAGGCATGGTGACTCTCGCCTTTAATCCCAGGAAGTGATGGCAGGAAGCAGAAAGGTATATAAAGCATGAGGACTAGGAACTAGAGCTGGTTAAGCTTTTAGGCTTCTAGCAGCAGTTCAGCTGAGATCCATTCTGGATGAGGACTCAGAGCCTTCCAGTCTGAGGAAACAGGATTAGCTGAGGAATTGGCGAGGTGAGGTGGCTGTGGCTTGTTCTGTTTCTCTGATCTTTCAGTGTTCACCCCAATATCTGGCTTTTGGGTTTGATTTTATTAATAAGACCTTTGAAGATTCTTGTTACAGTGTGAGATGCTGTTACCTCAGGATTGGTGTCCTTATAAATGGAGACCACCAGAGACAAGCTCTTCCTCTTCGCATAGACAAAGGGCAAGTGAGCACATACACAGCCAAATGCCAAGGCATCCTCCTGTCTGTAGGACAAGAAGAGAGGTCTTACCAGGACCCATCTCTGAGGGTACCTTGATTGTGGGCTTCTATACTCTAATATGGCAAATAAATAAATGTTGTTGTTGAAACCTTCTCAGTTTATAGTCCTTTGTTCCAGCAGCCTGAGGAGATGATTGCCTCTGGGAGAAAGTACTCCCTGAACCAAGTCACAAGCACAGAGAGCTCCTCATGTCCTCCATCTTCCCAGTGTTAGGAAACAGAGAGTGGGTCATGACCAGGAGTCCTTGATTAAGAAAAGGGGAGCAGAGGTGGAAGAAAGCAAGGTCTGCCACATGTGGACCACGGTCAAGGCACTGTTCACACACCCCTGCATTTATTTACCAAGAAAGTATGAAATCTCTACTTCTGCCAGGCGTTGTACTAGGCAGTTTTGAAGTGCTAGGAAAGACCCTGTTCTCAGCAGGCCTACCTCCTAGCAGGACTATCCCATCGTGATGTTAAAATGGGCTCTTACATCCTAAAGAGGACGTAAACTTTGGGGCAAGTTGGTCACCTCAGGGGTTACTCTTACTCTCCACATGTTTTCCATTTCACAAGAGGAGGTTTCCTCTTTGGTGATTTCTCACCTCCCATCCCTGCAATCCCCAGAGGAAGGGTGTGATAAGCCCTTCCAACATCTAAGCTCAGCTGGGTCCCAGATGTGGCTCTGCTGAGCTGATGGGATCGAAAGGGTCATGGAGAGGTAAGCTCACACAAGGTCCTCCCCTCCTTGGTTCTGTGTGTAGAGAGAGCAGGTGAGTTCAGGGGCTCAGCTTTGGGTTAGGAGGTGTCAGCTTGCTGAAGGTCACCAGTGGGCAGGAGAAGCACCACTCCCCCACCTAGAGATTCCTGGACTCTCAGGCTACTTAATGCACCTGGGGTTAGCCTTGACTTTCACTCACCCAAGAGGGTGTTACAGCACTCTGTTTTGTTTGTAAGGGAAAGAGAACTGGAGTTCCCTCCCCTTCTTCCTTCTAACCTCCTTTCCACCCCTTTTCAAACAGAGTGTGTGTGATCTCTCATGCTCAGATCAGTGTCCCACTAATGACATTGTTCTGCATCAACATTCAGACATTAGTTTTCAGGGCTGCAACATAAAGCCCGTCGGATTAGCGTTGATTGCCCACACATTTTCTTTTATATTGTTTATTTTTTTAATCAGGGGGAATTTTTATTTTTCCTATCTCACATCTTTTTATTGACGAACTATAAATGTACCAGTTGGCCCCACACCAGAACATACCTCTGGGTTTCATGGAGTGGAAGTGAAAGGGAAATGAACCTAAAAGTTCTTGGCCACGTACTGCCTAGGGCGCATATGCAAGGATCAGTCTGCCGTACTCAGACTTGATCAGGAGGCTAGCTTTTAAATGGTTCTGACTTTGAATTTCTTCTCTCTAGAAGTTTGAAGCCAGAAAACTCCCACAAAATTGACTGGAAAGGGATTTTATGTTTTCACAGCTGGTTTTTAACAGGAAGAATGAGATGAATGGGATTCTGAATAATCTGTCAGTCCTTGAGTTCATGTTTTTGCTGTCTGTCTGTCCATTTTCTTTCCTCAACTGTTTGGGTCAAGCTATAGCTGCCTTTTGTAAAAGGATTAGAATATAGGGGTGTGGTAGTTGGAATGTAATTGACCCCCCTATCCCATAAGCTCATAGGGAGTGCCACTATTAGGAGGTGTGGCATTGTTGAAGCAGGTGTGACCTTGTTGGAGGAAGTGTGTCATGGTGGGGGCCAGCTTGAGGTCTCCTATGCTTACTCTACACCTAGGTCAGTTCACTTCTTGTTGCCTGAGGATCAAGATTTAGAACTCTCAGCTCTTTCTCCAGCACCATGTCTGCCTGCATGCCACCATGTTTCCCCACCACGATGATAATGGACTAAACCTCTGAAACTATAAGCCAGCCCAATTAAATGTTTTCCTTTATAAGAGTTGCCGTGGTCATGGTGTCTCTTCGCAGCAATAGAAACTCTAACTAAGACAGGGGTCACGCAAACAGTCAATTTAGCTTGTGAAATGGATACAGACTGGAGAGATGCCTCAATGGACTATAGTAAAGATGAGTTTTCTATTTGCCTAGGATAGTGTTACACATCTGTCCCAGTGAGTGTATCTTCCATTAGGCCTGCCATCTTCTACTTGCTTGTTCTTAGAGAACCTTAGATGCCAATATTAGCTCTGAATCTTCAAAGATTCCTATCTAAGATGCCACCTTCAAATGTGATTTCCACTCAGTCCCTGGACCTAGAATTAGCCTGTTTCCTGGTGTATGCCAACCTGCTCTCTCTGCCTCTTAACCTGGGTTAGGTTCTTGGTTGGTAGCACTGGTAACTCATTGGGCGAAGCATAGGATGGCACCAAATAGCCTTCACAAATTTCCCCCGGAGGCCAGGCATGGCACAAGAGTATAGTGACTAGAAGTTACTATCACCAGGATACTGTCTTCAGATTCGGCTGAGGGTCCCTGGTCCTGCGTTCATTTTCCACCTTTAAAATATTCTCGTAAGTTCTTCTCCACAGAGCCTTCACAGATGAGTCACAGGTCAAAGTATATCCTTGAAATGTGGTTACTCTGAAAATAGATCGCATTTATCATTATGGGGGATCTGCCTGGCTGGCAAGACAGAGCGTGTGTGGTAAGGCGCCAGGCTAAGCAACAAACAAACAGAATAAAAGAGAAAAGGTAATCTCTAGTGAACTTTTGCAACATTTTACAATGAAAGAGAAAAGGTAATCTCTAGAGAACTTTTGCAGCATTTTAAAATAAAAATATTTAGTGGGAAAGTTTTAGTAAAATTTGCAAGCTGTCTTTCAAAAATGACACTTTTATGGTCTGTGCCATGTTTTGTTCCCCCCTACCACACTGTATCTAGAGTTTCTTATGTCTTACTCTGACCTTCTATACTGTGGAAACAATACAGGCCAGAGGTTCTTCAACTTCAGAGCCACCGCTGGATACATGATCTTGGTCATCGTCATGAAACATTTGACCCTTTGTTTCTTTTGACATCAAATAAAACAATTGACTGTGATATTGAAAACCTTATACAGGGGCTGGGCACATAGCTCAGTTGGTAGAGTGCTGGCCTGGAAAACCCCAAATAATCTCAGCACTGTGGAGGGGGAAGCAAAAAAAGATTAGATGTTGAAGGCCATCTTTGGTCATATAGGGAATTTGAGGCTAGCCTGGGCTACAAAAAAAAAAAAAAAATTATATTCCTATGCCAGAACTTTTCTAGGAGAGATGTTGTCAGCATGCCAGAAGAAAGCCTTGGAAGCCGCTATCTTCTGGAGGATAGGGATGGTGCTGTGATTCATGTCTTTGAAGACTTCTGTGAGTGTGGCTCACAACTGTGGCTTGGAGTAAGGGGTGGAATTTGTCCTCTTGGAGACAAGGGACTCTTAGGCCTGGATCTTAAAATAACTCCCTGAGAGGCAGGCTTGTTTCCAAAAGAGAGGACACTGGAAAACAGATCCTAACAAAACCTTTGCAGCCATCCGGATGCACACTGCTGGCAGCCACTGAGAAATCCAAAGCATTTTACCTGGTCTCCCTTCCAGACCCAGGGAAATCGCGACTGGAACACATCTGGGCAATGAGCTCTTGGGGAATGCAGCAAATCCCACCCTACTGGTAATTTCCAGGAATTTTCAAGTTTGGTGCCTTGTGACTCCTGTGAACCCCAGGGGTCTTCAGTTAAGAGGTTAATTTCCAGCGAATTAGCCACAATCCTGTCTCGACTGGCATCTCTCAGTCTTTATCACTGCCTGGAGGAAGGCACGCACCATGCCTGTAGCA
Source organism: Onychomys torridus (assembly GCF_903995425.1). NCBI lineage: Eukaryota > Metazoa > Chordata > Mammalia > Rodentia > Cricetidae > Onychomys > Onychomys torridus. The sequence goes on along the minus strand of NC_050465.1, from coordinate 57,628,497 downwards.
GGAATGAACAACGTCCTCACAGCACTTCCATCCTTTATTGAGGCAGGGAGAAGGAATGTGCAGTTTCCATGGAGATCATCAAAAAGGCATCTTAGAGGAGGTTGGAGGCTGGGTGAAAAAGGAGAGAAGGCAGCTGGGTACAGTTGAGATTACAGAATGAGCTCATCAGAGTCAAAGGCAAACTGACTGGACACCTAAGAGCTAGAGGTCATGACATCTGTGTACTGCCACCATGGGTGGTCTGACTGCTGTCAAGTGACCCTTTGACCCCTGGAAGAAAGTTGTAGTTCTGGTGCTTCAGCCTGGGCTGTTCTGACCGCTCTCCTGAGCAGGAAACTGCCAAAGACTTGGGATGAGAGCAGCCATGCCCAGGGAAATATGGTGACAGAGTCGTGGGGTGGAGTAGGGTCAGGTCCACAGATTGGTTAGCTGCCCAGAAACTTCCACACTGCTCACACCCATCCTTTTTTACCTTACCTTCCTCTCCAAGGCCTCCAGAACAAGGTTTCCTTGTATCTCTTTTCTCCTTTCCTTCTCTCTTCATCCTGTGAGGATGAAAGCAAACAACAGACGGGCTAGATGGTTCACCCCAGACCCTTCCTCCAGGGAGGGGAACAGGATCTTCACATCCCCGCCTCTCATGCTCACCTTTCCAGTACTCACCTCAGTAAGATAGCTGCAAACTCTCTTCCCAAAAGGAGTTTAACTTCCCAGAATTCACTAGCCAACAAGTCTGTCCAGGCCAGACATCTTTCTCTGTAAATCCCCAAGGCCAATCAGAAAGATCAAGCACTTTTCTCACTAAGTAGTGCAGGGACCAAGGAACAGAGATTTCCATAGTTTAATATCAGTCCTGGGACAACACATTGGCATTAGGGAATCTTTACACACACACACACACACACACACACACACACACACACACACACTGCTCCGCCAGCCTATGATACTTTTTATTGTCATCATTTAGACAGCTTTTCAGGTAACCCAGGCATCTGACCTTAAAATGTTGGTCCTTCTCCATTCACTGACTGAGAACTGGGACTACACGCATGTGCGCCTCCACATCCAGACAGCTGGAGTGTTTTGGTCCATTGACTTTGGTGTTCTGTATCCTCGTGGTCACAAGACAAAGCAATGATCTTTACAGGGCATGGCAGAATATCACTCTCATTTCATCACTAGAACCCCAAGCCTAAGGACAAAAATAGGGACATGCACTGCTATTCTGTCAGAATTAAACTTGCCCTCAAATCCCCCCATCCCTACCCTGAGCAATTTAGTTCTCTGACTCCCCTGATGTCTCACCATTAGCCTTCAAGATTTGGGTCTTAAATATTCCCTGATGCCCATGTGCTAACAGGCAGCAATTCCTATGAGGAGGTTGTGGCAACAAGGGGGTGAGTCCTAGTGGAAGTGAAGTTGAGTGACTGGGAGAGTGACAGAGAAGGGGACATTGGTCCCTTGGCCTCTATCCCATTCTCTTGTGGTAGCCTCTGCCCTAGCATGTAAACTGCTTCCACACTAGGTAACTCCGCCTCATCATAGGCTCACACCTACAGTGCCAACTGACCACAGACTGAAAGTTTTGAAGCCATGAGCCCCAATGAGCTTCGTCTTCTTCTAAGTTCCTTACCTTTGGTGTTTCATCACAGTGCGGGGAAGCTGACTAATGTGTGTGCACTCTACAAACTAATGTAACATCTGGGATCTTTATTTTTTCCTCTGTGACTTACCAAGGATAATGAATGGCTCTGTTACTGACGTCGGTGTGAGAATTCAGTTGCTGTTGGGGTGGAGTCCTGTGCCAAGGTTGTTGATATCCATGGTGATACATCCTTGTCAATCACTTCAGAACCTTCTGGCACCAGGTCTGCAGATAATGTGCACACTGATATCTCAGTTCCTATACCCTTGCCTGGCTCTCTCACAACCCCACCTCTCATTGTAGTGGCTGCTATCAAAGAGAAGCCAAACCTTTCCTTTTCTCTAGAACCACTGGCCCCTAGATTCGAGAAGCAAACGTATGTGTCCTAACGCCAAGTTTATGAACAATTTCTGTTGTTCTTGGTTTAGTTAAATACCTGCCCCCATTCAGTTTCTACATAAGTCCACATTTCATGTGATCATTTCAGGGTCTCATCTGAATCCCAGCACCCATAATTCCAATTCAGACTGAAACTGACTCAGAATCACCACGACAGCTGTAGTCAAGGGTTTGGGTTTAAATCCTGGATTCATCATCACTCGCTAGCTCTCAGCCTCCTTCACCTTTACAGGTTAATAATAGTCCCTCTATCCCAGAGCTGGGTCAAGGACAATGCATGCAACTTTATCTAATGTTTTAAATGCAGTCAACAGATAAACATTAACTGCTATAATTGCTGCTTCTTACAGAAGCAGGGGCAGAAGTTGACAAGAATAAGGTGATTCATCCAAGATTGGAGGGGGGCAGTCAGTGGCAAAGCTGAGACGGTCCATCTGCAGGTATCTGACTGAAATTTGAGTCCTCCAAATAGCAGTGTTTTCTCACAGCTCCACAGGCAGGCTTCTACCTACACTATACTTGCTTGGTATTTTTTTTTTTTCCTGTTTAATGTTGCTGATGAGACTCCCAGCTGAAAGTACTTAGTGAACAGAGACCTTCAAAGGAAAATGAATCCGGCTAATAATGACACATCGAAACCTAGATGGAGCCAGAGCAAGGACTCAGGTCTGGTGACTGTTTTAATATGGCCTTGAGTTGGAATGTTTCCCCATGGCTCCAGCATCAGGCCTTGAAAAGGGACATTTTCCTGTAGGCCATTCTCACAGGGTGGGCTGGTGGAGTAGCCTAAGAACATCAGCTGCAGACCACATACAGGCAGCTAGATGTGCATTCTGTGGTCTTGGTAAAAAGAATGTCCTGACTGGGCAGTGGTGGCACACTCCTTTAATCCCAACAGACTCTTCTTACATCAGTGTCCATAGATCAGGACATAAATGGGACAGTAATTCAGGTGAGTGATTCTTGCTCAGGGTCTCTTACAATCTAGCAGTGAAGGTATTGGCTAGGGCTATGGCCCCCAGAAGGCTAGTCAATGTCTGGGAGATAGGCTTCCACTGAGATGGACATGGGCAGGAAGCCGACTACTCAAGGAGACCAAGTGTCAGACTTGCAGCTGACACCCCCTGAGGAAGTCATCAAGAGAGACATAGTGAGGCTGGGGGACAGCTCAGAAAGCACTTGTCACCAAGCACGTGGACCTGAACCTGTGTAGTGGAACTGGGCATAGTGGTGCATGCTTGCACTCTCAGCACTGGAGAGGCAGAGATGGGCAAATCTCTAGAGGTAACTGGCCAGCCAAACTGGCCTGATCAGTAAGTTCTAGGCCCCATGGAGAGGCTGTCTCAAAAATAAAATAAAATAAAAAGGAAGAAGGCTCCTAATGAGAAACATCCAAAGTTATTTTCTGGCCCACATGTACATACACACCAAAGTGCATGCACACCTGCATGCAAATGTGCAGGTACACAAACACACACCCACATGCCTGCATGCATAAAAAAGAGAGACACCAAGATAGAAACCACAATGGCTTTCATGGCCTGCCTAGCCTCAGAAGCCACCAAATGCCATTTCTGCCACATACTAGTCTTTAGGTGTCCAGTTACTGAGTCTAGCTCACAGCTCATGGGGGAAGAATTACGCTCTAAGTTTCCAGGGAAGAATTCCAGAGAACTTGTGGACATATTGTGAAGCCATCAAGTGCCCTGCCAGCCTCAGAAGTACACTCTTGTTTTTAACTACATCATAAGGAAATATGTTGTTTTTGCTTTCTACACAATTTAAATTTGTGTTGATTGTCAGTGCCTAGGGCAGCAATGACCAGGGGCCAGAGGTTCAGATTCGATGTGTCTCTTCCTTGTCACCTTAGCGCCTTCATTTAGAAAATGAAATGGTTGCCACTCAAAGAGATAATGCTGGAGAAACTGAATATCTGCATGCAAAAGAATGAAGCTAGACCCTGACCTACTCTGGCATGCAAAACAGTAATTCAGTATGCATTAAAAACTTATGTGATTTAAAAGTGTAAAATGCTTTAAAAGAAATTAGGACACAAGATTCATAATGTTGGATTTGGCAATGACTTGAGTATGGCACAAAAAATATTGGTAAGAAAAGAAAAAGTAGACAAATTGGACTTAATGAAAAAAATGTAAAACTACATAATAAAAAAATAAGCAAAGTAAAGCATCAGCCTACAGAATGGAAGAAGATATTTGCAAATTATCCACCTGAGGAGGGCCCAGATCCAGCACATACAGAGATGGCTTACAACTCGACATCAGAAAAAAATAACTCAGCTTGAAAATGGGCAAAACATCTTGAAGAGAAATTTCCCCAAAGAAGACATACAAATAGCCAGCAAATGAAGGGAGAGATGGTTAACACCATCCCGCACTAAGGAAGTGCAAGTCACAACTCCCAGGAAGTATTGCTTCACCCTGGCCAGCATGGCCCTCATACAAACTAACAACAGAAAACAGAAGAAGTGTTGCCGGGACACAGATGAGCTACAGCCCTTGTATAATGTGGATGGGAATACAAAATGGTATAACTGTTGTGGAAGACTGCATGGTGGCACCTCAAAAAAATTACAAAGAAAATTAGCAACTCTATTCCCGCATGGATATTGGTCAAAAACTAAAAACAGAATTTTGAAGACATACCTGTAGTCTGAAGACATCACAGCGTAGTTCATAAGATCAAGGCGGCCATTTTTCCACTTTGGACAGATAAACACACTGTGGTATAAACACACAACGAAGTATCGTTCAGCCACAGACAGGAAACTCTGATGTCAGTCACAGGAGGGCATTTTGCTGCATGAAACTATGCAGTGAAAGAAAGACAAATATTGTAAATCTCTATTTATTTGACACACACACATTATCTCAGTTTGCTTCCTGTTACAATAAATACCATGACCAAAAGCATCGTACAGGTTACAGTCCAGTGTCAAGGGAAGCAAAGCAAGAACTTGAAGTGGAGACCATGGGGATGTGCTGCCTGCTTACTGTCTTGCTTCTGAGCTCTCCACCAGTTGCCTATCTTATACAACCAACCTCCTCTGCCTGGCTCCACCCATATTGGCTGGCTCCACCCATATTGGCTGGCTCCACCCATATTGGCTGGCTCCACCCATATGTCAATATGCAAACAAGAACGTGCCCCCGTAGACATGTCAACGGATGCTACATGGATGGAGACAATCCTTTGAAAGCTGTCCTCTTCCCAGATATGTCAAGTTGGCAACCAAGATGAGCCCTTATGCATAGGATAGTCACAGTCATCGAGTTAGAAAGTTATGCAGGGGTTGCCAGCGGCTGGGGTTGATGAGGGGTAGGAAGTTAGCTGTTTAATGGGTATAGATTTTTAGTTTTACAACAAGATAATGATAGAGATGAATGGTAATGATAGTTACACAAAATTATGTAATACTGTGGAACTATATGTTAGGGCATTAAGATGAAAAATTTAATTGTGATTTTACATTCAATTTACATTTCCAAAAAAAATCACTGGGGACCAAAGCAAAAAATAATGAGGTGCCTAAACTCAGAAGACTTCTAATGTGTTTTATGCCTCTGATATTCTCTTCTCCAATATTATCTAGCAGAATACTCTAGAATTTAGATTTTATTTAGGACAATCACTCTTCTGTACTTGCTAGTCTCCCCAGCTGCCTGTGTGCTTCAATGTACGTTTAACATGTTTTTGCACGTGTCCTCATATTCCAAAAACCCACATGAATAAATCTTTCATGGCCCTTCAGTCCTCAGAGGGAAGGTGAGGCTGTTTATGTTACGAGAATACATTTTATTTGCCCTCAGCAGCCAGAGCCGTGCATGCTATTACTGTAAATGGGGCATGGTGGTGTCCTGTTATGAAATGCCTTTTGATGTAAGACAGCCACAGTCCAGTGACTTCCAAATATATCTCAGCCTACTGTAAAAAATAACATGACAGGTCTTCTCATGGATGCAGGGTCTCTGCATACGTTCATTCCCAGGAACTTGAGGCCATTTACTAAATCCAAACAGAGAGACATTATTTTAATAGTTATGGATGTGTCCACTCAGCTTCAAAAAGGCTTACCTCCCCAAACCCCTAAATTCTCATGCCTGAAGCTTGGGTAAGAAGAATGAAAAACTGGGGTGTTTTCTAAAGGTGAGACACCAAACCTTCAAATAATCCTGTTGATTAGCCTTAGTATTCCTTAATCTACCACAGAAAACACCCCCCTATCAGATAGCCTCTCCTTCCCTTCAGAGACTGTACATGTGTAAAGAGTGCCTCTGTGAAAATTGCTTGCTTTTCAAAGTTGCAAGACTCATCGTTTCTTCAGCACGGGGATTTCCAGTGCTTCCCCAGTTCTCCCAGCAGTTCACTGAGCATAAACATACCAAGAAACTGTCTACATAGACCCAGAAATGGGTTTTAACTCAAGGTGTTTGCAACATTTGTGGTAGTCAGAGTTAGATGTTTTGTAGGAGGTAAGCAAGGGAAACGGGGTAGAGGTACACCCTGGGGGTGATACAATGATTAAAAGCATATTTGTTATCTCGGGCTGTGCAACAAAGTACATCAAATTCACCTCTCAATTCAGCAAACACTTATTTTATCAACCAGTATGATTTAGCTGACTCCTTGGCTCAAGGTCTTCTATAACGCTGTAATCAAGCTTTGGCAAGAGCCACACTTATCTCATATCTTCAACTGGGCTAGGGGAGGATTTGTTTCCAAATTCAGCCACAACACTGTTGGCATGATTCAGTTTCTTTATAATCCAGGGTAGAAGACCTCCGTTCCTTGCTGGCTGTTGCCTGGCAGCCTTTCTCTGGTCCTTGATATGAGGTTTCCCATAAGGCAAACACTCAGCTGGCTTCCATGAGAGTCAGCAAATAAGAGAGCAAAAGAGAAAGTCACAGTTTGGGGATCTAATAAAAAACAACATCTCATCACAAAGCAGCAGCAGCAGCAGCAGCATTTCGTCCACCAGGAGCAAGCCATTAGGTCTAGCCCACGATCAGTACCTTCACAAAGACGTGAAGACAAAGAGTCTGCCATCACTGGGAGCCATCTTTGATCTGCCTAGCACAAACAACAACAAAATTAAGGACCACACAGCATTAAATGCAATACTCACCAGCTGAGTAAAGGTTGGATGAGCTCTACAGACAAATACAATTTGCTGAAATTACAATACACAGGGCAACATGCTATTTACTTTGCAAGGATACAAATCAATTCAAGAGTATGTAATGATCACCCTGTAATGTTTGTCTTCTGGGAGTACCATGTGGAGGAATTGAGAACAAATTACCATCCAAATCCATGGCAAGGCCTTGTAGATGAAATTTGTGGAGTATAGAGACAGGACCAAGTTGACCTTGCACATAAGTGTCAAAAGAATGAAAAAGTCAAGTCACAAGAAGTGTGGCTTCCCCCAGCACTAAGCCCCACAAAAGACTCCCTAAGATTATATCTGAGGAAGCTTCCCACCTAGCGTTGCTCTGGCTTCAAGTTATCTCAGGGGCTCAGAGACTTTTTCAAGCAGAAGTTGTGTGTGTCAGGGTGCCATACTGTTGAGGAGAATGCTGTGAAGTTTACTGTGCCTGAGGTGCATCCACAGGGCAATCAGCTGTCACAGGACTCCAGGGCTTCCTGCACATGGTGCCATCAATGTGATAGTTTGTCACCTTGTCACCCAGAGAGCTTGTTAAAGTAGACTGAGATATCCCCACAGTCAGTTCTGACTTCATGTGCCTGAGCTGGACCGGAAGTCTACATTTCAGGCAGTGTCTGATGCCCTCTGAAGGCTTGGGGAAGATGGCATAGCTGAGGCAGTGCTTGCCTTTGAAGCATGGAGACCCGAGTTCAATCCTCAGAACTGACAATAAATAAATGGATAGATAATTAAATAAATAAAGCAAGCGAGCAAGCTGGGCATTGTGGAATGTACTTGTAATCTCAGTGCTGCAGAAGGAGAAATAAGAGGATTCCTGGGCAAGTTCCAGGCCAGCAAAAGGCTGGAAAAAAGAAACAGGTGGCTAGAGAACCTGAGGAAATATTCCCGAGATTCTTCAGCTTCCACAGGGACGCATAGACCTGTCATCAACAGAGAGAGTGAGACAGAGACAAAAACAGAGACAGACTCAGAGACAAAGAGAAGAGGAGAGAGAGAGAGAGAGAGAGAGAGAGAGAGAGAGAGAGAGAAGAGGTTTTAATGCAAGAGATTCATGGGTCTAACTTTGAGAATCTCTCCAAAGGAAGGACAGGCACTTTGAACACCAAAGACACCAGCTGTTCTCAAGGGAGTGACCATGAGTGTTACCCAACAGTGTCACCATTGCCTGCTGTTAGTCCCCACAGCTCTAGTGCACACTACTTCACAGTCCACTGACTCTAGAATTTATCTTCCCCTTAAGTCAGACCTCAAGATCCCAGAGGTAGAGTTCAGCAAAAGGTCAGGGCAGAAGTGTGGGGAGAGAGATTTCCCTAACTGAATGTTCCAAGAAGCCACGCCCTATGACTACATCAAACATCCAGAGACTGCCCACCCCTCACCCCCCACGCAGGGTAATCTGAAGAATGTGCTAACACGATTCAGGTGAGGACCTCTAGGTCTTGAGGAAGTGGCGCACCCAAAATGTAATCTCTGTAAAATATTTTCCATATTTGGAAAATAGAAGAGGGTTCTAAGAACTTGACTGGAGAAGACGGCGATGAGGTAATGGCAAAGGCCTCCGGGAAGGCGACTGGAAGGAGGTGTGGAGTCCTGAGGTCAAGGGGAGTGAATCTGGAGTGGTTTCAGGTGTAGGAAGTAGATCTGTCCCCAGGGGCAAGGGCGTTTCTGGTGACCAATCAACAATAGTCTTCACTCTATTTTTATAAGTCACTGAGTGACTCTTTGAACTCTTCCTTCGTTTTCCAGAGTATACTAAATAACCTCTCTGCACTGGAGGGCCTATGCAGGCCCTGTTGGCATTTGGATTCTGGTTTGAGTTTTTCTGTGGACTTGGAAGCATTATTGGGGTAAACACTGACTACCAGAAGACGGACAGAAGTAAAGCATGCTGGTGGGTTCAGGGAAAGAAGCCACTGCTAACGAGCCATGTCGTGAGTTTAGATCCATCTGGTCCCTAACACAAGAAACTAAGTATAAGTAGTGTCTTTGGGACGTGATCTCTGGAAACATACTCAGGAGAATAAGAGTAAATCAGCAAAGGTAGGCGAGCTGATAAAGGGGGTCTGTTTACGGGGGGGGGGGGAGGGGGGACAGCTAGTGTTGAGTTGTTATAGGACTCCGGGAGACAAAAGCATACACACTGGTGGTAGTGTGGAATGTGCTTCAGAGTTATTGCAGACAAGGGGTATCCGTCCATTAACCGTCCATCTGTCACTGGCTGAGAATGGCTTCTTGGGAGATAATGTCTCAGGCACCTCTGCTCTGGCCTCTGAGAACTCAGCATATTCTTGTGGCTGAGCAACGAGTTAAAATGTTTTCCATAAGCAGCTCTGAGGATGGAGATGTGGGTGGGCTACCAACAGTATCTGCCGCAATTCTTCAAATTTCCTGCATGCCTGAATGTTTCGGGCACCGGATTAAATGTATATTATCTCATTTACTACCTGATTAATAACTCCATTTTTTTCAGACCCAGGCGCGGGGGCAGGGATATATGGAATGAAAAGTGATTTGTCTGTGGTCTCATATGTGGCTAATTGGTGGAGTTGGGATTTGAACCTAAAAACTTTTGGACACTCTACTGGCTCCTCAAAGAGTTTATAACTAGATGAGGAACTAAAAATAGACTTTAAGTTGTAGGTATGGAGGCTAGCTTTTCCAGGACCTGACCCTCCAAGATCGCCTATTACTTACTTACGACCAGAATGCTGTGGCTTGTTTTCTGAAAGAGGCAGAGTCTAACCTCTTTCTCATCGGCCTCTCCTCAATGCGTGGTCTGTGTCCTTGAGCACTCTGGCAAAGCAGCTTGGGAGAAGTGTTCAGATAATGTCTGTATTCTTTCCCAGACACCCTCCTCCCACCCTCAACTCCAAATCCATTTATCTCCCCCATAAAGTGCTTATTGACAGAAGACTTGAGTGCTTGGACTGTGCCAACTGATGACAGCCCTCTCCAAACAGAACAGCCATGCCTCCCCTCGGCTCCCCAGCCCCATCCAGAGCTGCCCCGTGTCTGCCTCCATCTCCAAGATTAGCTCAGGGACCCCGCCCCCTCTCATCACCAAATGCTTTTTGGGGTCACTGACTTTTCAGAGAAAAAATGCTTGAGGTGGAGTCACGAAATAGCACTGCTTAGACTCAAGATGGGGTTCGTAAGACCCTTCAGCCAGAAACTAATTTTATCAGGGCTCGCAGAGAGCCACAATCTCCAGTAATCCCGCCCACGCCTGCAAATGCTCTTTACTATACACTATATGCAGTCTGCTATTACATCTCTAGTATCGACCCTCCTTTTGTTTAGGCTTCCAGGTATGTGACCAGCAAAGTCCATCAAAAATCAAGCTGAAGGGAAAGGCAGAGCCGAGGGTGTGATTTGGAGGCCCCCGTTGATTTTTATGCAGTCTGCAACCTTGTTTCTCCTGCGTCATGTCTACTCCAGCTAAGCCCTACCTCAGTGTTCTGTTCTGTTAAAGGTTTATCATTCGGACTGGATGGGGCATTGTATCCCTTCCACAGCAGCAACATGTTCCCTGAAATCCTACCATCAAGTGAATGCTCATTCACTTTTAGCACAGAGCAAGTCTTGTTCAAAGGAATATTTGTGGGAATGTACATTAGTATAGGCACTGTAGAAGAAAATACATAGTATACTTGAAAACGTAAAAACCCATGATCCCACGATCCCATGTACAGGTATGTTTGTTTCTAAGGGAAATAAAACTAGTGTGTACACAAACACATTTGCACTCTCACGCCCAGTGCTTATTCACATCTCTGCTATATAGTGTTAGTGTAAGTGTCGGTCAACAGATAGATGAATGAAGATGTGAGATATATATATATTCAACGGGAAAGTGCTCACCTTTCTACAAGGAATCCTGACATTGTGATGGCCTGGGTGAATAAGCTCAGCAAAGAAGCAAGCACAGTATGACCTCATCAGTCTGTGAGATTTTCGAAAGATCTCATAGAAGGAGAGTACAAGGTGAGGTACCAGGAGCTGGATGAGAAGGTGTGGTGGAGTTCTGGGGCTGGGGAGATGCTGGTTAAAGGAGACATCCTTTTGAAAAGGATGAAGACATTCAAAAATTCCACAGTGCAAGAATTGTACTGACCATACTCTTGAAATTTTCTAAGACAATAACTTTCAAGTATTTTTTAAGTACCAAAGGAGGTATGCAGGATAATGCATGCTCTAAAATTAATTTATCAAACATGGCTTCTTCACAGAGAGCAAGCCTAGCAATCAGGTACTAGAGTTTTGATATGGAAAATATGCCTCTGAAAAAGGATGCATGTAGCTAGATTTCCCTTCAACACACCCCAGGTACTACTAAACCCTGTATAAGAGCCTTGACTTTTTGATGATGTCATTATTTGGCTCATTATTTTAGTCTTCAAATACATAAATGAATGAATGGCTTCTATTTATACTTCACCAGACAAAGCATTGTCCTGATTCTAGTACATTCTCTATCCCAGCACATTTTGTTCATGCTATGCATGGACACCTTATCTTGCTGTTCTCACACTCTGGGAACTTCTGAATAGTTTATTATATAGACAGGAGGCCTGAAAGTATGGCTGTCAGACATTTCCTTGGTTTGGGGCATGACTGACTGTGCCTTGCTCTGACTTACCCAGAAGGCATATAGATGGTGCAGGCTTACTTACTAGATCCTTTATTTGTCTCTCTTCAGAAGACCAAATTCCCTCACTTTCCCTGAAAGGACTCCTAGGCGCTCACCACTCTCAAATACTGCTCAGTCACAGAGGGTTGTTATTTTGTTCCCACACTTGGCCTCTGAGGCCTGTTTTCTCCTTAATGTTCTTGTGATGCTAAATGTAAGCGTATCTCTCTGCCTTTGGATTTCCTGGAGGAAATGCAAGTATACACACAGCCTCTCAGAGAGACACACGTGTTTAGGTATGATCATCACACGCCCATAGGCTGGACGGACCCACACAGCCCGACAGATACGTCACACATGTTAAAGTGTAAAGTAAGACGACAATTTCTGATTCCTTGCCTTGTTTACCCATCTACCCTTGTCTCCAGGACTGAGGCTTCGCCACCCTCCTCTCTTGCTCTCATCTGCTTTCTCTCTGCTTCCTCCCTCTTCCAGTAACTTCTTTACACCAGGGTTTATGTGGATCTTCTCCCGGAATGGTTTTGTGACACTGAGCACAGAAACCCAGCCTCCAGGCTAAGCTCTGCTGTGCCTTTTAGTTACTAAGGACATAAATCCTCCCTTCAGTCTCCCAGGGATTATTTAAATTGGTCAGATTGGGAATCCATCTATTTCTTTAAAGCCCAGCCCATGAATCGCTGTTAACACAAAGCTAGAGTTTAAGGCATTAAGCATGTACCTGCAAGTCCTTCTCAGCCCTCCATTTCCTTCCCCCAGGGAGTGCTTTCCAGGAGGCGGGGTAATGGGAATGGAGCCCAGAGCCAGTAAGCCGATTTATCTGGGAAAGCGTTCTTCTCCATCTTTGCCACTTTAATAACACTCAGCTGGGGGAGGGATTTGGTGTCCTTCAGGAGCTGGCCCGTTAAAACAATCCAGGAGTGTGTCACCCGCAGCTCAGACCCTGCACCTCGTCTTCAAACTGATGTCACCTCATAAATCCACAGGCACAGCCTGGACCCATCAGCGAGCTGCTTTTTCTGGAGATTCATTATTTGTTCAGACAGGGGTCAGGTGGAGGTTTTTTTTTTTTTTGTTTTTTTTTTTTTAAAGATTCCTTTAGTATTGGCCCCTCCCCCTCTTCTTCAGCTGAAAATGGAATCTGCTATATGGCTGGGCTGAAGAAGGGAGTGCTGTATGAGAAAGAAAAAAAATAGCCAGCTATCTGAGTCAGAAAGGAGGTTGGGCGCCACTTGACCCAGTGTGCCCAAAGAAGAAAGGAGGGACTATTGTCAGGGGAAAGACAGGCTCTTGCTTTGGTCTTTGGCCTTGTTGCCTTAAAATTGGGTATTTTGTCTGTCCCAGGGGCTGTCTGCAGTCATCCACAAATATGATAGATGGAGACAGTCTCAGGTTAGGGGAAGCTGGATGACAGGGACAGTCAGCACATGTCTGCAGTCCAAGGGGGTCAGGGAGGCTGTTGGAGTCCTGTCTCACTGTCCACACAGATTAGATCCCAGGTTTCTTTCCAGGAAGTACTCGAGTTTACACATCAGCCACCTAGATGTCTGTCCCTCTGGGGGAATACCTTAAAGATACAGACAACAGTCCCACTAACATAAAGGGGAGAGGAGATGTTGGGGGAAGGGCTGGGTAGTTGTCAAATATACATGTTTCCAAAAGGAAGCGTACAGAGTTGTAGACCTGTAAATGGAGTTTTCTTGCTTGATTAAAAGGAAGTGGTCAGAAAAATCACTGAAATCTCCTTCTCATCTGTTAGGAGGAATGTAAGCCATGGATCATGGGTGTTTAAAAATTGCTTCTCACAGAGAAGGTGAAAAGTGCCACTGATTCTACTCACCAGCTACTGACCACTGAGTTCTGTGGTTGAAGAAGTCCCACAGCCCTGATTTCAAGTGCAACAGGAAGTCACTGACTGTGGAGCTGAAAGGGGATGTGAATAATGTGCTCTTCTGAGCTGGTGCGAGCCAGCCCCAGCCTGTTCTAGTTGTAATGAACACTCAGAAAGGGCAACTTAGTTCTTGTGCTCCAAGATGCTGCCAGCATAGTTGAGCAGAGCAGGAGCCCTTGGCCAAGGGCGATTCTTTCTTACCATCTGTGCTCCTTTATTCAGATGTATATAAAACTTGAAATATCAAACTGTAAAATAAAAAATTCATCAGATTTGGTATTTTCAGTTTATTCATGGAGATCTCATCTATTTCCCCTTCCCAGGGTGGTCCATGCATCTCTCTTTAGGTTTTCCCTGTTAGTTAACTTCTCTGGAGTTGTGGGTTGTTATCTGATTATCCTTTGCTTGGGATGAGAGGTGGGCAATGGAGGATAGGGGATGGGGGGTGAGAGCATAAGGGAATGGGATGGTTGAACTGGAACAGGGAGGGAGGGGAAATGCAATGAAAGAGACGCCATGATAGAGAGAGACATCATGGAGATAGAGAAAAACCCAGTGCTAGGGAAGTTGCCAGGAATCCCCAAGGATGCCTGAACTGAACTGGCTTGCCCCAGAGATCAGACCGGTGAATACCCTAACTGTCATCACAGAACTTTTCTCCAATGATTGGTGGAAGCAGATGCAAAGATCCATAGCCAGTCACTAGACAGAGTTCCAGGAGTCCAGTCAAAGAGAGAGGGATTCTATGAGCAAGTGCATTGGGATCATGATGGGGAAATATGCAGGGATGACCAAACCAAACTAGAGGGAACTCATGAAAGTTGGATCAATGGTGGCAGAGCCTACATGGGACTGGACTAGGCCCTTTGCATGGCAAGATAGTTATGTAGCTTGATCTACTTGGGAGGCCCCCTGGCAGTAGGATCAGAATCCATCTCTGGTGCGTGAGTGGGCTTTGTGGAGCCCACTACCTATGATGGGACACCTCGTGCAGCCTTGAGGCAGGGGGAAGGGCTTGGACTTGCCTCTACTGGATGTGCCTCCCCATGGGAGGCCTTGCCTTCTTGTGGGCGGGAGTGGGGGATGGGTTGAAGGGGAGGCTGGGGGGGGGAGTGGGAGGAGGGCATAGGGGGCTCTTTGATTGGTATGTAAAATGAAAAAGAAAAAATTCTTAGTAAAAAAAAGAGAGAGAAAAGATTTGGTATTCTAAATGTCTAATTTTTTTTTCCTCAACCTTCTCATCTTTGGTAAGGTCCAAGACTACACTGAATTATCACATTATAACTAGTGGGTGGTTCTCTTTGTGAAGCTTGATTGACCATCCAAAAGGGATCATGGAGAGTTCTGGAACCTAGCTCTTTTCATAGCCCTTGACTCCCCTGCGTGCCACAAGCAAGCACAGATTGCTGATGGTGGTTTGAGACGAATCCAGCAAGTGCTGGCAGAGCAGGCTGGGGCCACCACAGACCTTATCTTCTAGGGCGGGGCAGGGGACAGGCCTGCCACACTGAGGAGGGAGAGTGTTGAGGGTGGAGTCCCTGAAAGCCAACTGCAGCATCCTCCAGGCTTGGCAGCCAGCTGCAAGCCTGAGGCCTTTTGGGAAAAAGCCAAGACAGGACCAAAGGTGGGCGTGGAGAGGTGGAGAAAAGAAGCAGGCCGGCTTTCACTGGCTGGGTGACTGCATGTGCCCAAGTGATGGCTTTTCCTGGGGTGACCTTCTGCATACAGAGAACAGACAAGTGAAGTCAGGTGCACCGGGCACATTCATATTTGCCTTTTAACCTCACAACCACCCATAAGGCAGACTTTGGCTATAACTTCTCAGATAGTGAAACTGAGGTCCGGAGCAGCAAAGGTGAGAATTGATTCCACCTTGCTCTGTAGCCAAGACTCTGATTTTTGACCTTGTACTTCTTTTTGGAGCCTCTAAGTACAATTCTTTGGGTCAACCAGCCAATCCAGTTCAACATTTCTGGTTTTCCTCCTCTTTATTCGCTGGCTTGTAAACCGGCTCCTGGCTTGGAGGTGTGGCTGCCAAGGCTGACCTTGGTGTCAGAGGCACCGTGCAAGAGGCAGGCTATGGTTCTTATGTAGGAACAAAGTAAGGGCGCTTCTCTGAAAGCAGTGCCCAAGAAGCTTAGCCACCTTGGCACAGTCGAGGACCGCGGTGGTCTTCTTGCCAGGAGATTGCTAATAATACCAATGGTTTCTTCGACGTCTGGCTCCAGATTCCAGTGGGCTGTGTTAAATCCATGGTGTGTCCCCACCAAAGAGCGGGCGCCACTCAGCTGCTGGGCCATAAATCTAGGCAAGTCTATCTATCTGTCCATCAGTCCTGCGACAGTGCTGCCCTTTCAGGCCCTCCCTGCATAAACATGAAACTCAACACGGACTCTTCGCCAGGGCACTCAAACTTTGGCTCTGGTTCAGAATAAACAGACAACCTCAAGACTCCAAACCCCTGCCCCTGTGTGAAGGGAGCCATGGGGCCCACCTGTTGCCTGCTGTCCTGCCCTCGAATGAGTTTCTCCTCCGTGACATTGGGTTTTTCTCTTCGAAACAGACAATAAAGTTCCTGGCCACTTTCTTTAATTTAACAAAAGGGTTGCTTATTTTTTTCTTGTTTGACAGGTTCAGTTTTGCTGTTTTGCAAATGAGGATATATGTGCATGGACTTTTATAGAGACAAGGATGATGCTTCAAAATCATATTGCAGACTTCATGTGTGCTGGGCAATATATTGAAATTCTAGATGAAGTTTAAACTCTATGAATTATGAATTTCCTTCATTTACATATGGTAGAATGAGGTTCAGAGAATTAAGTTAAAACTCACTAAGGCTTTCAAAAGGAAGCCAAGACTCCTGGGGAGGCTGAGGCAGGGGAAGCCCTGGAACTCAGGAGTTCAATATCAGCCTAAGCAACAGTGAAACTCTGTCTCAACAAATTTTCAGTGCTCAAAAATAGTAAGTCTGGTTCTAAAATGGTGTACCCAACAATGATATTGCTCTGGATCTCAAAGTGTGTTTGTGTGTGAAAAATGCTGCCAAACCATATAAGGCCAGCCAGTTTGGAAGCCAAACATGATCTGATACCAATTTATAAGGTGCAAACTAAAAATTCCAGTCAGGTACCCCGAGTGTGGGCAGCCAGGCTGAAGTATTCTTATGTTTTAGGGCCTTCTATGGAACAAGTTGCCAGTTTAGTAAATGTTTTGTGACCCATAAGAGTATTGATTGAGTGAGTGAATTGATGGGAGAGGGATATAATTTATGTAGACAAAGGTATATTCCAAGGGGAAAGAGAAGGGCCCAGGGAAGTGTGTGTGTGTGTGTGTGTGTGTGTGTGTGTGTGTGTGTGTGTGTGTATGTGTGTGTTCATCACGACTTGAGTGGATAGGGAACAAGTCCCTTCAAAAACCTGTAGCCCATCAACTTCCTCTGTAACTTAGATGGTCATTCTTGCTTCTATTCCATACTTCTCAGGGCTGTCACTGCGCAACATGGGTAAGAGGAGACTCAGGTCCTACCCCCTCCTCACTGAACTATTGTGTACAGAAAGACTCAGGGAAAAGAGGGGCTGTTTTCATCAGTTGAGTACCCACTGCTGACCTCACCATGCTCAAATAGGTCCTGGTTAGAATAAGCCACTGACCCAATAAACCCCGAAGTCATCGATCTGGGAGAGGTCCTGGAAGGGAAGAACGGGGGTTAACAGGAGTTCAGAGAGGTTAGAAAGGGTGTGGGGAGAGAAGAACCAGAATGTTTTATATACATGGATTCAATTGCCGAACAACCAACTTAATAAACAATTAAAAAGGGAAGTGTGAATAATTACATAAATGCATGATCATAGAAGAGACACTTGTACCTACATCTACTGTGAATGTTGATCACTTTGAGGCCAACAGGCCGGGAGGACAATGAGTCGGAGGGGGATTGCCATTTTCTTTGTGTGTATCTACAAATCCTGGATTATCAAGACACAGATGTACATTTTAAAACCTTTTCCAATGGCAATATGAAACATAGGGATCATTTTTTCCCAGAGAATACAATTTGATATTTATTGATAAAATAATCCTTTCTATTATAGTAACCTGGATTTCATGTGCAGTTAGTGTGTTCTTATTAAATGAAGAGATCCTCCTTCCTTCCTTCGTTCGTTCGTTCGTTCGTTCCTTCCTTCTTTCCTTCCTTCCTTCCTTCCTTCCTTCCTTCCTTCCTTCTTTCCTTCAGTTCTTTCTGAAGGGAACTCTGGAAGAGGAGTACTGGGATTCAGCTTGCCAGAAAAACACAAGACAAATAATAAATTAGAATTTCAGATGATGATAAACAATAGTTAACTTTAGAATGAGCATGCTCCATGTAACACATCCTTTAAATGATATGAGGATAACCTCAACATTTGCATGGGCCATAAATATTTATTATTTAAAATTATTCATGTTTATTTGAGATTCCAATTTCCTAGGGCATCCTGCCTTTTTATTTACCAAACCCAGCCACCCTCCTTGGGTTGCCATTATCACAAATGGGCAGCTGTGGTGATGAATGGCTGCTTTCCCCTGTTGCTGGGGAAATTGCTGCTTCCAAGGGAATTATTTGCATTAGTGGTTCCCAGTTGGGATGCAGTTGAGAGGTACTTCCAACTCCTCCTGCCAGAGACAGGAATTATGAAAGCAGATTCATCTCCCTGTCTCTCAGCCTCTTAACTTGATTTTCCCTAAGTAAGTCTTGGTGTCTCAAACTGGAGTTCTTTCTCGATTGCTATTTTCAGAAATGTGAGAAGAGATTTAAGAAATCTGAAATGATCCTTACAGCATGTTGTCCACCAGACAAAGCAAGGTATTTCATTCTTATCTCCCAAAGAATTTTAGTATGGAAGATGGTCGGCCAGTTTTCTACATGCCTGTAGACCAGTGCTCAGACCATGCACTTGATACAGTTGTAGGTGTGTGTGTGTGTCTACAAGTCCTCACTCTGTACCCAAGGCAATTCCACTGCCTGTCACTAATTGCTGGTGATCAGAAGGGCATTGACTTAGATCAGGCTTGCAGAAAACCAGGAGCATAAAGTCTCACCAAGCTCTATTCATCAACTTCACGATTTTGGCCTTCCCAGCCAGCCAGGTGTTTGTTCTTTTCTTTCAGTGATTTAGAGATAAATTCAGCTTCAAATAGCTAACTTGCCAATCTTTCCCAAAATGCAAATCCTTGAGAAATTAACCTGGGCACCTGCCACAAGAAACCACAGTACTCATTCCCTGGCATTTTAATGATGAAAGAATCCTTTGATCCAGAGTTTTCTAATGTCTAATCCATTAGCAGGATTGCTTTTTCCATTACAACCCTCTTTACGATTCAAGTAGCCTGGGCTATGGGCTATACCACAGATTAAAAGATGAGGGCTAACCCGGCTTCCCAAACATCTCCCTATGTGTAATGAGTGTTAGCATTCAACAAATAAGGCATACATACATAATAGAAAAAAGAAATAAGAAGCATTACAGAATATAGAAGAGATGCAACTTAACCAGTACTCAAGAAATGAGTTAAATTGAAATAATGTATTGCAATGTGACGTCACCCCTGCAATGCAAGTCAGGCTTTAACTGCAATATCTCCATGATAAAGTTTATAATTGCAATTGACTTGTAAACTGTATGCTTATTTTTTTTTTGTCCTTGAGTTTTGTTTTGTGAGGATAATAATATTTTTCTGTTATTTCAGACAACCATCTTCTGGGAGAAATAACATTTTCTCACTTTGTTATTTAACCAAAACAGTTTTTCAGCACATGTCTAAATTTGAAAGACTTAAATCACACCTCTTTCCTGGCAAGATTAATGAAAGGAAAATTCTAATTTACTTTTAGTAATGCACAGTGAGTTCTGGAAGTGAACATCTATGTAAAAAAAAAAAAAAAGTATATCTTAAAAAGGATTACTATTGGAGTAGTTAACAGCTAACTCATTAGCCCCAAATTCACAGTGAACCTTAAAATAAGCTCAAGAAGAAAACATAACTAATATAAAAATACATATGTAGCTAGAGTTTTCTCCAGTCCTACCTGGCCCACAGTCACGACAAATCTCTCTCACCCGCCGGTCCCACAGCCATCAGACCCAATGGAGTAAACACACAGAGACGTACATTGCTTACAAACTGTATGGCTGTGACAGGCTTCTTATTATCTAGTTCTTCTATCTTTTTTTTTTTTTTTTTTTTTTTTTTTGCGTGTGCCTTTCCTGGAACTCACTCTGTAGACCAGGCTGGCCTTGAACTCACAGAGATCCGCCTGGCTCTGCCTCCTGAGTGCTGGGATTAAAGGCATGCACCAACACCACTTGGCTTTCTATCTTAATTTAACTCATTTCTCTAAATTTATACCTTGCCACATGGCTTGTGGCTTACCGGTATCTTAACATCTTCTCATGGTGACGGCTGGCAGTGGCTCCTGACTCAGCCTTCCTGTTCCCAGAATTCTCTTCTCTCCTTGTCCTGCCTACATTTCCTGCCTGGCTACTGGCCAATCAGTGTTTTATTTATTAACCACCAGAGCAACACATTTGACATACAGAACATCCCACATCTACATACATATGTCATCATAACTAAATGCCAAACTTAGAATTAACCCAAGAATATTCAACTTAGAGTTTTTATATATGGAGATATAAGCGCCAAGTTCTAGTGAGCTAGTTCCAAAATCATACTTGCAAGTCTTCAGAGAAGTCAGGAGGAATTCAGGGGGTGAGGATATGTATAGAAAAGAGAGCTACTGTTCCCCCTAAAATTCAAACAACAACAACAAAAGTCAATCTACCCACCCGGTGACCTGGGGTGTATGGAGGGATGTGTGGTGCTGCTGCTGCTCGTTCAAAGCCCTGACTTCAGACAGGGAGGGGACTGGGTGGGGAAGGTGGAAGCAATCATGCAATCTTGGGCGGGAAATGCTTCAGGCGGGAGAGTGTCAGGAAAGGGAAAATGAGATTCTTGGGGACAAAAGAAAACTGAGTCATTAGTGAAATAAATCATGCTGTGGCATTTGATACATTACTATAATTCTATACAAAATAGTGTGTGTAACTAGTAATTAAAAAGATAAGTATAATTTAAAATAAACTCTAATACAGAAACCTATACACAGTTTGCCTCTTTACCAATGCCCTGCCCCCAACCCAGCAACAAAATTGTTCAGGATTAAAAACCATGCTTTATTACATGGACAGATAAGAGTGTTCTCGAATGTATCTGATAAATCCTCCAAATCACCTGCCCCACCACAGAAATGCAGAGACACAAACCAGCTTTGTGCATGCAAATTCTTATCAAGAGAAGCCAGAATGAGTGTCGGAGCTTGGCAGCTGATGAAAGTTTGGTCTGGAACCAAACTGTGATGAGGCTGAAGAAAACTGTAAGACAATACTCTAACCCGAATGGAAGATTCTTGAGCAGCACACACTATATAACCCCACCTTGAATCTGAAATGTAACACATGCAAAAACCAAGAACACCTAAGACAGGAAAAGGGGAGAATTCAAAAGGGAAGAATTGGGTTGCCTGCATTCAGGAAAGGCAGAAGACAAAGAGGAAATCCATATACAAAACAGACTCAATTACAAGGTGCCAGGGGGAGACCAAATTTGAACAATAGCATAATAGGAGCCTTAAAGCAGTACAGGAAAGTAACCAAGAGAATAAAAATTATCCTATCAAAACTATTAGATTTCAAAGGTAAAGCCAAAAGAATCCTTTCAATTTTGAAGCCATAGAAAAAGAGCTTTAAAGACAGAAGAGCCCAAGAAACCTTGTGCCGGTGAGACCTTCTGGGACATGTGCTCAAAAGACGAAATTTCTCTGAAAAGGAAGATTAACGGTGCAACTTTAGCAACAGTGATCTTTTGAGTTTATTGGGCTGTGACATAGGATAAACAGAAGCCTGGCATGGAGAACTGAAACATTTTGTCATGTCTCCCCAAGGCCTGGGCTGTAAGTTTAAACAAAGTAGAAATAAGATTAACTTTGAGCATAGCATAGTAATTGTATCGATAAATGTAAATGGTGTAATTCAACTATTAATTTTTTTTTTAACTGAAAACAAATTAAAACAAGAACAAGAACTAAGGCCCAACTCTATCCTATCTTTTGAAACAAAAACTCCAAAACAATATGAATCAGAGAAGGTAAGTACAAAGGAAAGCAAAGCATTCCAGTATGGGAACACTCAGAAGATGAGCCAAGAGAAAGAGATGCTGGGCAGAGAATTCATAACAACAAATTCAGTGTGGCAAGCAAGGTCATGTTCATTGCTTCTCATCCTTGTGCCTAAGATCAAATGTGAAGATCACTTTATAATCGCAAAAGACACACTTCATTAAGAGTGGTGGTCATAGATTTCTGTCCTCCAAAACAGCACAGCACATTTCAAAGTCAAATTATAGGAACTATAAGGCTATAAAGATAAAAGCACTTGAACAATGGAAAGGGCCTGTTGTGCAAAGACAGAGGCAAAGTGAGTGTGCTAATTAGGGTTCACCAGAGGAATAGGCCTATCAAATGTATAAGCAATTGTAAGGGAGCATTTTAGGGGTGACTCAGATGATAGCCATCTGCAATCTGAAGAGCCAGGGTCATGCGGGGTCACTTTGTCCAATAATCCAGATGCCTTATCACAGGAGGACCAGAGATACAGTCCCAATCTGAAGCTGAAGTGGACGCTTCCTTAAGTCGCCAGTATATATGTTTAAAGGCTGAAGAATCCAGAGGCTATTACAACAGCAAACCACACATTTGGCTCAAGAAAATGCACTGCTCCCATGAATGCAGACTTCCAGGTCTTGGGCTCGGCCTTTCTCTAGGACCTCAGCTCCCTGAAAGGTGCCCCTCATGAGAATGGCTCTTCCCCAGACATAAGATAGCTGTGCAATACTGGTGCAATAGAAGAAAGAACAAGATGAAAGAGAAAAAAGGAGGCACAAAAGAACCAACAACTAGACAGACAACACATGCAATTGCATCCCAGACCTTCTCCCCTCTGGTCTGTGACGAAATTAACGGTGATTAATCACACATGAACTTTCACTAGGAACGGATAAAGCAAAAAGTTATGCATATGCAACTGGAAAAGGACATTCCTGAAAGAACACATTTTGAAACACATGATACAGATTTTGTAGTTCTTTATACAAGTAAACTTGAAAAGCTAGACAAATCATGATTTTGCATAGAAATATACAGTGTATGTCGATGGAAGGTTTGAGTACACACATTCCCATGGGAGCAGGGAAGGTAGTTACCACAGTGAAGTAAGGAGCAGAAGACCCAGATTATCTCTTGGGGAAGGCATCAAGGAAAGAAGGAACAGGAGAAATTCTATCAAGCTTGCAAAAACCGAGGGCAAGGGGTGGTATTAAAATTCTTCCTAAATTGTTCCAGAAAGTCAAGACTAAAAGAAGCATATTTAATATTTCCCTAAAGCAGATATGACATTGGAATCTAAATCTGATAGGGGAAGAATATATAGAGAAATTCCCCAGTCACTATCCCATAAAACAATGTGTGTAATGTTTCCAGACAAAGTTTTAACAAATAGAACCTACTACCATGTAGAAAGCATACCCTATGATAAAGTAGGGTTTATTGGAGAGAGTCAAACAATTAGGAAATTAGAAGTTAGGAAATCTAAAATGTATGTATACATATTAAAAATTCCAAGAAAAGTATCGTACCCTCTACAAATGGTTAAAAAAATCCTTTCAATGGAATTGATTGCTTTTTCTTAAATAAAAGTACAAAAACCTGAATTTGTGATTAATTTAACTCGATGATTAAGTTACTTAGCCCTAAACTCAGTATTATAGTTAATGAAAAAATTTTGAAGGAGTTGCTGCTAAGGCCAATAAGAAAGTAAAAAGAGTTCACTATTTTTCACTAGTCCTCTTTGTACTGAAGTATAAACTACTACAACCGCAAGAGAAACAGAATAGCGCCTTCCTTAGAAAATTAAACAGAAAGGCTAACCTGTTTATACTTGTAGGTTATATGCTCTTATGTACGTCCCTAGGACGAGTAACAAGGCTAACTCAAACTGAAAGACATAACAGTGGACACAAAGAAATAATGAAGATATGCAAAAAATGCAAAGTCTTTATAAGAGAAATACCAAACATGCCTTAAAGACACAAAAGTTGGCTTGAACAAAATGAAAGACATACCATGCTTGTGGATAGAATGCAAGCTGGGAAAAACATGTCCATCCTATCAAAGCTAATTTGGATATATATATAACATTTATACATATACATACATATATACACACATATATGTATATTTGTATATTTATATATTTGTGTATATATATATATACATACATATAGATATATTTATATATATATATATATATGCAATGCCAGATCTATCTGCATAGATCTCTGCTCTTCTCCCAACTAATGAATACCTAAGTTCAAGGAGTTTTAGCTTGAGTCCTGTAAGACAAGACCAACCTGAATGAAGTATGTTCACAGTGATAAGAGAAATACTCTTACGAACAGTAAAAGAATTTCACATTTGCATGAGAGACTGGCCACTCAGCCTGTGATTGGCCAGGTTGGCATAACAGAAATGGGAGTAGGGAGGAGACCTGGGCTTCCTCCCTTTGTAGGGCATAGTAAGCTCACTTCCTGACAAAGCATGTCCCCAACATTGGTTTTAGTCCATTGCTCTTACCAACGCCTCCAAGAGGTGATCCCAGGAAGCTAAGCTAATCTGAAGAGGCTGGGAGTGAGGCAAGGGTGGACCAGGTGTGCTGAAGGGCCTCTGATGATGACAGTTATCACAGTGGGTAACCAAGGCCTCACTAGGCTGAGGCCTCTAAAGAGTGTACCGGAATTGCTGTTCTTCCAAAGGATGATAGGTGGGGTCTGAAGCAGGCAGAAGAATGGCAGCACAGGGCTCCTGTATCATTTGCTGCTATGGCAACCAACCAGAGTAGAAACTCTTCTGCTTCGCAGCCACTGGGAGGATGGACATAGAGACTGCTTCTCAGCTCCAATCTTCAAGGCCATGATGTGATTTCTGGTCCTTTTGTATGTGCCTAAAAGAAATAAGATATTTACTAAAAAAAAATTTAAGTATATTCTGCTTATTTTCCTTCACTTGCTCTTTTCGAGTAGAGACTTTTCTCTGCTCATTGCAATATCTTTGGAGATGTCTCATCTTTGACCAGCAAAACTCCTTGGTAAGCCTTTAGATTGTTTTGGATTGTGTCAAGATCATAGGCCTACTTGAAAATAGCGGTAAGTTAGTCATCTCTTACTACATAGCCAACTACCCCCAAGGTTAGAGGCTTAAAACAACAAACACTTGCTCAGAATGTCTGAGTCAGGAATGCAAGAGCAGCTGAACTGAGAGGCTGTGGCTCAAGATCTCTCCTGAAGCTGCAGTTCGGATTCCTGTGAACTACAATAGCTCTGGAGGACCAGTTTGCAAGATGGCTCATTCATGGGCCTAGTGACCCAGTGCAAGATGTCCCAGTTGCTCCGTCTTAGAAAGCACCTCTGTTTTATCTTCTCCCGGTACAGCCAGCAGCTTGTTATCATCAGAGCAAGTGATTTAAGAGAAAGAGAAGAGAAGATGCAAAGTCTTTCATGGTTGTTCCCTACCATTTTACCCCATTACATTTGCTGTAAGTAAGTCACTCTACGTAGTTTATTCCTAGGAAGAGAGCTGAACTCCATTCTTTGAGCTCTTGTTGGAGTTGGGATTGAATCCAAGAGCTAGACCAGAAACCCACACCTAAGCCTCCACCTCTTAAATAATTTGTGGACACGTTTGAAAACCCACTCACTACAAGTAGGATATGCAGACTAAAGTTGTGGTCTCTTGTGTTCAGGTGGAATTAATAGAGCATAGTAGACTAGACAGGGTGAGCTTGGGCTCACATGGACTCAAACATGGGTCCTGGCCAAGGCCAACTTTACAAGGAAGGGTGTGACCAGCGCTGTGTCATGAGTGCCACACTGAGGAAGCTTCCCTGTTTGGTTTAAGGCTGCACTGTTGCCATCTCCAAATTGAAGCACTTAGTAATTCTTGCCATTTTGTCTCAGTAGTTCTTTGGTTTATGTCTGAAGTCTGATGGAAACACAGAGTGTATATGAGCAGAGGAGACCCCACAGCACAAGCCGTTCTTAGCTGCGATTTTTGGATGTTTTATTTGCATATATGATTGTCCGGAGATCCCATAAGCACAGGATTCTGACAGACCCGCAAAAACCCAAAGCTGAGTACAAGCAAGTGTATTTTGACTACAACTGCATGGTCCCAAGGGGCCAGACTGTCTACACACACCAGAATTTGCTTTCCCTGTTCAGAGCTGGAGTATCCCTTCTCTTTGGGGAAGTTAAACCCAACATGCACTCTAAGAAACTAGAATGCGAGAAGCCCTATCATAGGCTTCACGACTCATAGCCCTTCCCTGTGTTAGATGACCCCTGTCACCAAAACTGATGGCGTGCACAGGAAGCTAGAGACTAGATCCTTTGTAATTCCTCTTCATAGGAGTCCTGCTTTGCTCATCAGTAAGTCAAGATAGAGGCTGTTCATAGAATGTGCATACAAGAAAATGAACTAAAATGTTCTGCCAGCAATGATATGCATGAATGTGTGCATCCTAGGAAGTATGAGTTGCACCATCTTAATGGTTCCTGGAAGAGTGAAATGCCCTCACTGTTTTTGCTAAAGGTTCCATTGTGCAATACAGTTTTCTTTGGACACAGAGAACTGCTTCCAGGATATCTTCATGGATACCAAACTTGGTGGATGTTCACCTCTCTTAGATAAAATGGCCTAGTGTCTGCCTGGAGGCTGTACAGTCCTGTGCACTTTAAATACATGCTGGACTCATTGTAACATAATACAATGTATATATCATTGAGTAATTGTTAGACTATTGTCTAATAGAAAATCTGGACATATTTAGGACAAACACAGCGTTTTTCAAGAATATTTTCAATTTATAGTTGGCTGGATCCAGAGATGCCAGACCAGCAGATACAAAGGGCCAAGTGTATTAAGCTATTAAGCAAAATAGTGAAATTGCCAATAGCCTATAATGTTGATTTTTAAAACTTAGAATGGCATTAAATGCCAGAATTAAGATAAAATAAAAATAAACATACTCTGACAAGTCAAGAAAGATCTGGAACAAGAGCTTTATATTTGATTACTTTCAGTTACAGTTTGCCCTCTTTTCTGAGCAAAGGGTTCTGTGATAGTTTGAATGTAATTGGCCCCCACAGTCTCATCAGGAATGACTTTGTTAGGAGGTATGGTTTTGTCGGAGTGAGTATGGCCTTGTTGGAGGAAGTGTGTCACTGTGGGCGTGGGATTCCTATGCTCAGGATACTGCCCAGTGTCTCAGTCAACTTCCTGTAGCCTGCAAGATGTAGGACTCTCAGGTACTACTCCAGCACCACATCTGCCTGTACACCCCCATGCTTCCCACCATGTTGATAAGGGTCTGAACCCCTGAAACTCCTTGTAAGAGTTGCCATGGTCATGGTATCTCTTCACAGCAACAAAAACCTCAAGGAAGCTAGGTTCTAAGTTCATGCTTTTCTCCACAAAGCCTAAAGAACATGAAAACGAAGACCTGGCTCCCTCTATTGCTAGAGTCTCCATAAAGGCTCTCCAAATGATCGGCTTCCTCAAACTTCAATGCACTCTTCTGTAAATGGGGATCTTAGCAGTGTGTAACTAACTTCCACTTAGTGTGTAACTTAGGAGGATGCAATGACAAGATGCTTCTAAGATGTACAGCATCCTACTGCCTGGCAGAAACCCAGTAGATAAGTGAATTGCTAAGCACTGGGCTGAAGAGGAGGCATATGAGGGAGGATTAGAATGTAAGATGAGACCCAGACCTCAGATCAAATAGTATCTTATCTGAACTACAGCAGAGTGCATGTTGGGTTTAACTTCCCCCAAGACAAGGGATACTCCTTGCTTGTTGGAGGAAAGGAGGTGTTGCCTAGTTGCCTAGTCTCAGACTGAGCATATCTCCAATGACTTACTACCCAGAGCCATGGTTGGAAGTTTGGGATCTGTCTTCACTATTTCTCTAAGTTAAGGTTTCTCTCCTCTATGGAAGAAAGCCCCTAGAAAGGAGAAGTTTTACCTTGATGCTGTGTCCTTGGAATTTCCCTGTCTACTTGAGAGTTTCATGTACCAGTTACTAGTTCTCCTTGTGCATTTGATTAGGTGGAGGGGGCATCCCACCCATGGGTGCCCTTGTTAGATCTCAGCAATACACCTCCCAGCCTTAACAAGGACATCCTGCCTATTCCTTATTCCCACAGAACACTGCTTCTCATAGCTCCCAGAGAGATTGGAGCAGGAGAAAACACTATGAACCCAAATAATAATAATAAATGGTTTCATTACAGTCTCTGCTGCTGAAATATGGTGTAGATGCCTTCTAAGAAACCCAGCATTATCAAAAACCAGACTGTGAAAACATCAATTTTATGGGAAAGTGCAAGTTCTGGGCAAGAAAATTTTAAAGTAGAGAGACCCTTTTTTAAAAAAATAAGTCTGAAAATTAAATTGGCTTTATGAGTTTTATTTTGTTATGACTAAACTAAACTGAGTGTAACAACTTGGTTATCAAGTGACCACAGGAAATCTAAACATTGCTGAGAAAATTTTCATGGGAGTAACAAAACACCAGATCTGAAAATGCCTAGGTAAATGTTAGAGCTGTTCTCAGCCATTAATGTTAAGTACAAATCTAATCTGTCAAATGAATAGCAGGCACCCAGACAAAGCAATTATGGATTTCTAGAATGTCTTTGAAGTGCCTTCCCCTCAGTGTATGCCCATGTGTCATGCTATCAATCAGTTGTGGATGCATTGTGACCAACAATGATGGGCATCATGCCAAGGACATTTATCAGAGACTGTTTAAAATGCTGAAATGCTAGAGTAGAATCCTGTAGACCATGTGACTTGCAAACAACAGAAGTTCAAGTTCAAAAGGTTGAGGAATCTAAGACCAAAGCTTCTTCTTATGTCCTCCCATAATGTCCCATTATCTTCATGATGTCACTTTCTCCCAAAAGTTCACACACCACCACACTGGGCTCAAGGATTCCATGTCAGAATTTCAGCAGCTTGCAAGGATTCAGGTATACATAATGATGTCACATGACTTTGTATGGTAATAGAAATGACTGAATTTTAAAAGGAAATCAACTTAGAGAAAACTGAGCACACTTTAAAACTTAGTCCCGTCGTCTGGTGGCACAGGTCTATAGTCCCATGTACTTAGGAGGCTAAGGTAAAAGGATGGAGATTTCAAAGATGCCTGGGTTACGATGTAAGTTCTAGACTAGCTGTAGGTGAGGGCAAAGGAAGGTTTTGGAATAGGCCGAGTACTAGCTGTGGTTTTCAGTGACGTTATTCAAGAACAGTGGCTGCACGTGTGGTCCAGTAACTAAGCTGTGAAAGAACACTGAACTGCCCATGGAATAGGAAGAGAAGGGCACAGTCAAGAGGCCTCTCAGGTCTCCTCCAATCATTAAATATCCACAAAGAAAGTAGAGACACAGCTTACCAGGATCCTCTCTCCAGTTTATTTATCCTGGCAGACACTAACAATGTAACAAATGACATTTTACTAGAATGGATAGTAATTCCTATGGGTTAGACATTTTCTTTAAAACTACTTTAACTTTTAAATACCAGTTACTTTCTTACTCTGTGAAACAGCCTCTGCTGGAAAGGGGGAAATAAGATCTTAGTGAGGAGCAAACAAAACTGTCTTGGTGGCAAAACAGTAGTGCCAGGTCTTCAGATTCTTCATAGAAAGCGTTTCTAATCTGCCCGAGCCCTGCTTTAGAGGTGCAGAGATGCTAGGATGCTGGGTGGGCCAGGGTGGCCGGGTGAGCTCAGAGGAAGGTTTAAAGGAGATAGTTCAGAAACCGATGTGCAGACCTGGGAAGGGCGAGGTGCCAGGTTTGCCTCATGTTTTCAGACTGACAAGGCTTTTGAGAGATTTTTATGGGCCGGAGAGAATAAGATTAACCAGGAGATGGAGCCTAGACATTTCCCATTCTCTTGCCACAAATAATGAAGAAACCACAAAGGCAGGGTGGGCAAGGAACAGAGGAAGGAGGCGTGTGTATAGTGTAGACAGGAGGCAGTTCCCAGCTCTTGGTCAGAACCAGGCGCTGTCTGCATTCGGGTTTCACAATAGCATCTTACCTGAAACATGTCTCAGACCAGTCCCCGGAGATGAAGAGCCTTGTTTTGCCTCTCTCTCCTACCTCCAAGTCAGTTTTTCGCATTTACTTTTCAACCCAGTGAACAGAGAGAGAGATGGATCCAGGATTCAGGCAGGAAACAAGGAAGACAGACACTTGGCTAGCACAGGAATGTAGCAGACATCTTGTGAGTGCTTTATCAATCGGCTTTTTGTATGTAGTGTTCACAATTCAGAGGACTTGCTCTTAGTCATGGTTGTTGTACAAAAGGGCTAGTGACTATGAACAAGTCACCTGACTTCTGTTATAGAGGAGTATAAAGTGTGTCTAAAATGGCCCACTGCAATTTCCACAACTACTCAAGGGTGCTGTTGGAATCAAAGGACAATGAGCAAAAAAACACGTGATGAACTTTGTAAAACTTAGCATGTGAAAGGGACTATTATTTACTCAAGACATAGCTTTGCAAGACACTAGTGTCTGAGTTTCTCCTACTCTAGAGTTGTATTTTCCTTTTGTGTTTACTTCAAACATGTATTCTGATTCCATTCCAATGTCACTTGGACATTGTTCTCGACGATCTGATCATATCTCTGGCACCAAAGAGCAAGATAAAGCTCTTTTCCTACCCTTTATCTTCATTTGCAATTTAGCTTTCAAAGCAAGAGACCAAATCTCAAGCTCCACCAGTAAGTGAAAAAAGGAAGCTAAGCAGTCTCACCTCCTGACATTGAATTTAACATAGAAGGAGGGAGTATCAGCTGGCAATGGAGACCAAATACAAGGGCAGGGTGAAGGAGAGTTGCTTTAGGAGGGGGGCTATTCTTGACCATGATGTAGGATGCTAAAGGATGTCTTTTTGAAAGCATCATTTCTAATGGACTTTTAGTGATGCCCAAACATCCACAGACAAAGAGGAAGGCATTAGAGAAAGAAACTTTGGGAAGCTTGCAGGAAGAAATTTGTGTGTGTTGGATAGGTGCACCCATGTGTGCAAGTGTGCATGGAGACCAGAAGACAACCCTGGTCTTCCCCAGGCGCTATCTGTGGTTTTTGTTGTGGTGGCAGCCATTTTGAGTCAGGGTCTCTCACTCATTGGTGAGTAGGCTGGAATGGCTGGCCTGAGCTTCAGGGATCCATCTGTCTTTGCCTTCCTAACACAAGTGACTGTAAGTGTTTACCACACTCAGCTTCTTCTTTTTTTTTTTTTTTAACATAAGTTCTGAGATCAAATTCAGGTCCTCATGATAGTTAGGCAAGTGCTTTACTGACTGAACCATCTTCCCAGCTCAGGAAGAAGTATTTTAAGGAAGCGAAAACACCAAGCCACTTACCACCTGCTGCATGCCAGAGACTACATACACATTTATGCACATATTTGTGACCTCATTTTCTCCTGTCTGTCTGGCCTCCTTGCTGCTGGTGTGGATATCACTGGGGAGGGGACAGCCCTGGATAGTTATGTTCTCAAAGCCCAAACCCTTCAGGAATTCAGACAGTATCCACCCATCGACTGCTAGAATTAAAAAATCTGGGTCAGGATGTGAGTTGACAGAGAAGGCACGATAGATGGAGTTTAGGATGATGGTAATGGCATTGCATCTCTTTGGAGAAATGACCAAATACCACTCAGATTCTTCTGGATTCACCAGGCACCCTTTGCTCCTTCCTCCCCCAGCTCCTGTCTCTAGTGAGAGTTTGATAGCATTGGGTTCAACCAAGAATCATGGTGTTCTGTCAGAATGGTAAAACCTGAGATAAGCCTGGAATCAGGTGCAATTCCCTGCTTACTAGTGTTGTGGCCTTGCTCTGTTCCTTAACCCTCAGACCTGTTCTTCTACTAAACAGAACAGCTATACCTACTAAGTGTCCCAGAACAGAGATACCTGGCATGCAACCGTCCTTAACTTCATGCTCATCCATACTCGATCTCAGGCTCCACAGTATCTATGCCTCCCTATGCAGGGCTCATCAATCGCAGCTGACTCTTCACATCTTATTTCCTACTGCATCTTTACTGACCTGACTCCCCACTGTTTTCATCCCAAAAGTTCATTCTCGCCAATGCAGAAATCACAGAAGTGGCCATTCAACCCAAAAAAAAGCTTACCCTGTTGGGAATGATTAGAAATCCCAGTTCTCTGTTTGCCGAGGAGCTGAGCGCAAACGTGAGAAGTCAGACAACTGTTGTCTTTATTTACACTGAACCCTGTTTCATTAGCCGAAGTCTTGACCTCCAGGCTGCAGGTCAGGCTGTCAGGAATTTTTCAAACTAAGCCTCTGGGTTAATGGGAGTCTGTTTTTCTATAAAGTGAAATTCCCAGGGGCTGAAGGAGATACCCCCACTAAAACTAGGGACTAGTGTGAATCTTCTTACTATGTGAGAACTACTTCTAGATTTGATGTGACCAATTGAACACACAGCTACCTTGCTGCTCAGGCAGTGTGCTAAAGACATCATGTCGTGGCTTCTTTAAGCCTTCATTCAAACTATCTTACAACCCACCACAATTATAATGATCCGAATTTCTATTTGAAGAGAATGAAGCTCGTGGAAAGTCTACACAAACCTTTCCAAAGTCACAGACAGTGGTGTGAGAAGGGTGAAAACACAGGCAGGGGGTGTCTGGGGTCTACCCTCCTTGTCCCTGAGGACAGGGGGTGGAGCCCCAATGAAGTTTCCTTCACTCCACACTGCTCTGAGCTAGAAAGAGAGCGCCTTCGACCCTGACCTTCATCCCTCCTCCTTGACTCTTCCCACAGGAGGCAGAGGGATCGGGAGATGTGAGGCTCATCACCCACTGTTCCCTGTTCCTTCTTATCGCTGTCTGCAAAGCAAAAGATCAGAACACACAGGCCTTAGTCTCCACCCGACTCTAGCCCAGCAGTCCCTCTGCCTTGGATACAGTAACGCTCCAGTTTCCTAAATTTATGGCTGCCGGCTGAGGAAGCAGAGTTGTTGCGAACCAGACTCAGCTTAGGGCTCCCAGTTTCAACTTGACAGCATGAGGTGTCCCATTCACTTGACTTTAGATCCAGTATGCTCCCTAGTTCTGTTGCATAAGCATTTAATCTGATGGTCTCTGATGAATTCTCCGGTCTGGATCTCAGTGTGGGACTTTGAAGAGTCGGCCTGAAATTCAGCCATCTTTATATACCATGGGGATCTTTGGACCAGCCTTCAGCTATAAACCTGTAGGTCTTAAGCCACTGACAGGCCACATTTAACAGTTCACAATGATGAGCACCCAGATTTTAATAAGTAGTGGGAAATGACCTAATGGAACACAGCACCATCAGTATATGGGAGAATTACATTGAGGTTGTCCACTCTATAGGCTTCAGGGGGATTGGGTAGAGTTTAACCCAGGGTAAAGGGGATGCTCTCCAGATCTTCACTTCACTGGTTTCTATGTACTGAAGGCTCCATACCATCAGTTTCTACACTGCCCCCTGACTTTGCACTTCTGGAAAAGGTGCTCCAAACACCTTTCCAGCCAGGCAGATTATGGGTCGGATATCCAGGTTGAATATCAGACAAACTCCTTTACCCAGGAATGAGACTTCAGACTCTAAGTTACGATCCTTTCTTATAAACATGTGGAACATCATAAAAATTTAATGTCAGCCCATTCTACTCAAGGAGATGGATGAATAAATATATAAATTGGGTTTTGACATTTGCTTAATAAAAACCAGATCATTAAAATTAGAAAAGTTTGCAGCATAATTGTTTCACGTTGTTGCCTCTGGCCCCTTTCACAGAAAGATGAGTGTTTTCCTTAACACGTGACCATGACATACAACACAAGGGGCCTATTTTGGAACATGTATACAGTGGTTAAGTCGGTTGATCGGCTGCTTCTAAAGCCAGGGCTGAGAATAGGTCTTGAAAACCTTATGTTCTATTTCAAGGTTATGACCCACTAAAATTATTTAATAGTCCTAAAGCCAGAATTGTATCCCAGGCTGCTATTTTGAAGAAATTCTTTGGAATTCGCTTACCGTATATGATTGTCTATTTTTGTTCTCTAAATTTTCCTCTTGCTCTCTCTCTCCTTCCCCTTTGTCATTTTCTTTCTCTCCCACTTGGAAAAAAGTAATAAAGCAGTGATGGAGTTAAATAAATTTTCACATTGATATAGAAGTTTGAGCTTTGTTGATGTTTTTAGATCATTATCTTTAATCAATCTTTATTTCTTTTTTTTCTTTCTTTTTTTTTGGATTTTTGAGACAGGGTTTCTCTATGTAGTTTTGGTGGATGCTCTGAATCTTGCTCTGTAGATCAGGCTAGCCTCAAACTCACAGAGATAGGCCTGGCTCTGCCTCCTGAGTGCTGGAATTAAAGGCATGAGCCACCGCTACCTACCAATGTTTATTTCTTAAGTAGGCCAGTGTTGTCACTGTATTTCATGGTCCTTTTCTTGAGATGTAATGAAAATGAAGTGCATTTATTTCATGTGTATCTTCTGATGAGTTTGTGTGTGTGCATAGGACTGATGTCTGAAGGGAGGTTTTTTGTTTTTGTTTGTTTTTTTTCATTTTGCATCCATTCATATATTTCTTGCTTCACACCCATGTGTCAAAGCTTCTGTGATTGACAAGACTAGGAGGAACCATATCAGTGGAGACAAGCTACTGTGCAAAAAGATGAGTCACATTCTGGGATGGATTCACTCCAACACCGCGTGCCCATTGAAAGGGGCATGGGAGAATCATGTAAGCTTACACACCTAGTGAATACTGCTCACTTGTAACTGGGCCATGCTCACCCAGAGGGCTGAGGAGAAAGTGCCAGAGAAAGACTTCATGGTGTAACTATCAGAAACACCCCCACCATGACGAGGGAGCAAAGCCAAAAATCAGTCCCAAATTCCTCTGATGGGTCATATTCATATTCTTCTTTTCTCTATGTTCTCCATCAGCCCAGAGCTCACCAGGCCCCTCTCCACCCTCGATCCTTCCTTGATCCACCTCAGATGGAACCCACAGCTGACTGGCATTGGAGGAAAACAGGAAAGAATGCTGTATGTTTCTCTGTGGGCTGCTGTCTTGATGGCCTCTGCTTGGCGTCCATTGGAGGCCAGTTTAGAGAGGGCTAATAAACTGGATAGAAGAGGGACCAAATGTTTTTGAATGACACTGAAGGGCACATAATGAGAATTTAAGAGACTGGACACACACACACACACACACACACACACACACACTAAAACACATAATAAAAAGTAATACTTTAAAAAATGAAAACACGTGAAGAAGAAGAACAGCAAGAGAAAAAGAACAGGAGGAAAAAGCACTTCATTGTGCTTTAGCGGTCTGCCCTTTGAGACATAGAATTAACTGTTAACTAAGTCAGCTCAAGAGACGCTTCCACTCTCTGGCCTTACCACTGCTCTTTCCAATCTGCTTATGTTGCTAAGAATAGCAGAACTAGCATCTCTTCAATTTAATTGCATACTGCTTGTTCTGGCTCTACCAGCCCATGGACACTTATACCAAATAAATAAATAAATAAATAAATAAATAAATAAATAAATAAATAAATAAATAAATAAAAGTCCTCTTTCTACTTGCATAAGAGGTAAAAGGTAAAGATTGAAATGCATAGATAATATGGGAAGTGACTGTTTCCCTTCCAGCTTAGAGGTCCTGCACACAGGCACAGAAGGACCTTGAGTCCTCCATGCAAGCTCATGGTCTGCCTCAGAACAGACTCCTTTGGCAATTGGAAGCAAGTGTTTCCCTGACCCTCAATGCCCCATTTCCACTGCACACTGCCACTGAGTCAGGACAAAATGATGAGGGCTTGGGTTTGTCACTGGTTCAAAGCTGCCTCCCTCTCAAGAGATGAGCCTCCTTTCCATCCTGTCCTGGCCACTTCATCTGCCTGATCCCTATTCTCCTTTCTGCCCACCCTGCAGGGGCAGCCTTTCTTTTATTACCATTGAAATTTGCCATGAGGCATGGGCTGTAGGAATCAAGACAGGCATACCAGTGCTTTGCTTTGCACAGGCATATGGATTTCCTCTGAGAGCAGAGGGGTGGGAGGCTTCCAAGACCATGCTGGCTATGCGATGGCGTTTTGCCCATGTGTAAGATGCGTGCAAGAATTACAGTCCGCAGTGGGCAGTGGAGAGTTAATGATTGTGCATTTGGTGTGAGGTTCGTGCCCCTATTAGCTCTTCATGGTACTCTGTTTCCATAAGGGCTTGCTCTCGGATAATCCCTTCCCATCTCTTTGCTCCTGCCTCAAGCTGAACCTGAAATGCTGCTTAATAGGAGAGTCAGGTAACAGGGCTCTCGCCTTCTGAGAGGCGACTCTTGCCATTGTTATCTGACCTAGGGAAGGCAGTGATGGAGAGAGAGGTGAATACTGACAGACTTGTGGACACAGCCAGACACGAGCTATCTGATACACAGACGTCTTTAACTCGGCCTATAGAGAAATCTCTCATCACCTCCCCCAATCTGATCTCCGTCTCCCCTACCAAAAAGGAATGCTGTCTCACCTAGCCCTTTCACCAGCTCCATTAGATGGATGTTACAAGCCATCCCCTGAGCATGGCAGTCTCCAGGTGCACTTCACCTGAGCCCACGTCTGGCGGGTGACAGTCTCCCTGTGAAGAAAGAGACTCTGATAGGAACAGAAGTTTACCACAGGACAAAAGACCCCCAAGGAAACTGAAATCCAGCACAACACAAGATGAGGAGGAACATGGCAGAGATGTGCTGCTGTTTCCTTGGGTCTAGAGGGCCTACCTAGGCTGAAGGCTGGGGACTCCTTTCTTCTGGGATAAGTCTCTGCTATTGTGATGCTAAATGAGGCATGCTGGGAGAAGGATGAGAGTAAAGGGATGAGCTAGGCAGGTCAGGCACATGCTTTCCATGGTTTTCTCCTGAATCTGGGCTCATCCAAGCTAATTAAAAATTATTACACCATCATTGTTTGTATTGTGTGTGCACACACGTGTGCAGGTGTGTACCATGATGCTCATGCACGTGCGGAAGTCAGAGAACAATTTGTGAGAATTGGTTCTCTCCTTCTGTCATGTGAATTCCAGGGAAGTCAGCTCACACTGTCAGCTTTGGTAGTGATTGTCTTTACCCACTCAACAGTCTTGCCAGCCTTTATAAAGCTAATTGTACTGAGCATGTACTATTTGCCTGGCAATGAGCTCTTTAGAGATCTTTTCTCACACAATGCTTTTTCTTTTTCTTTCGTCCTTCCTTCCTTCCTTCCTTCCTTCCTTCCTTCCTTCCTTCCTTCCTTCCTTCCTTCCTTCCTGTCTGTCTTTCAAGACAGGGTCTCTCTACATAGCCCTGGCTGTCCTGGAACTTGCTATATAGATCAGGCTGGCCTTGAGGTCACAGAGATCTGTCTGCCGATGCCTCCTAAGTGCTGGGATTACACTGTGATTAAAGGCATGTGCCACCACACTCATTTAATCTTAGAAGCAAGCTCCCAAGAAGGACGTTCTGGTATCGGCAGTTGTAGAAGAATACAAGGCAGAGGTGTGGCCCTAAACTGACACCGCTGGAATCTGGTCTCAATCCACCACAGTGCCTCTTCAGCTGTAAGTTCAGTGTGACCTTCAGTGACACACTCCCTGCCTCTTAAGCCCCTTCTCTACATAGGAAGAGGATGAAGGAAATGGTCTCTAGTTCCCACTTAACTCAGTCTCTTTAGTCGTCTCTACTGAAAAAGGAAAAGTCTACAACCCAACTTTTCAGTTCCCAGAAAAACAGTGAGATACCACATTTAAAATCAAATACCTAAAGATTCCTTGGTGTCCCCATGGCCCACAACCCAGAACTTCCCTACAAGTTATTGCCCCATCCCAGACCCCCATTTCCCTTTGCCCCTCCTCCTTGGCATAAATCAAAGCTGTGTAATGCTCCAAACAGACTGTTCCTCTCTGCTATGGTCCTATCTGCAAGATGCCCACAGACAGCCTTGGGGAAGACATCACTATCATGGAGCCATGTTTGTAAACATGGTCATCACGCCCTGCCTCACTTCCAAAGAGACAAAGAAGGAAATCAACTTCAGTTAAACGTGGAAAATAAAATTCAACACCAATCTGCCAGTTCCAAAGTAGCACCCTTGTGCTTGTGTGGCGTTGAAGGGAAGGGGAGGGGGACACTATTTTAAGTTTCTGTAAAGCACTGAGGAAAAATGTGGAGATACATCCAGACCCTGGGGTTTGTGAAAAAAAAAAAAAAATCCAATGGCTTTATTCAGTGGGCTGGCAGGCTAATATTAGATTCTCGGCCTGAATAAGTGGCTATTTAAGGAGAGATAAGGCATCTTATTATAGAGAGGGATTCTCTTGTCATCGGTAGACAACTCCCAGAAAGAATATGGCAAGGAGTCTGCAGCCAACATACACAGCCTTAAATATTCCTTGAAATTCAATTTCTAAAAGGGGGATTTAGCAGGTTTGATGGATGTCTCTGGTCTCTGAATGTGCAAACACAGAAATGTGGGATTCAGACATAGATCATGAGCTTTAGATAGCTACTAACCTTTCAGCTGCCTTTGGGTGTTTTAAAGATGTGCATGCCTGCTCCTCTCTAAACACTCTGGATTTAACAGACAGAGGACAGACACATTTCGATACATGTTTGGAGGATGGAGAAAAACTCAGGACTCGGTGATGGTTATAGGCAGACCTAATTCTAAACGGCACAGATAAGGGCACATTACCACTTCTAATTGCGCTGGACAAGACATTCAAAGGTAGCATTACTTTAAAATTGATTCATGTAGAGGTTCTGATATGCCATGTCACTCTGACTCCTTTTCTGCTTTGTGATCCTTGATCTGTGGGTGTTGACCATAGTCTTATCCCTCCTAGGAGCACAGTCTGGCTGCTAAAGTTCCAGACATCACCTCCAGATGTCAGAGCTTCCAGAAACAGCGTCTGCTTTATTTCCCCCTCTCTTTCTTTTCTTGAGATTATAATATAATTACAATGTTTCTCCCCTTCCCTTCCCCCCTCTGAACTCTTCCATACAATCCTCCTTATTTTCCTTCAGATTCATGGCTTCTTTTTTTTTCACTAATTGTTATTGCACACATATATGTATATGCGTATATATTATATATGTAATATATACACATACATATATTTCCTAAAAATAAACCATTCAGTCTGTATAATGTATGTTTTCAGGGCTGACTGTTTGGCATTGGATAACCAATCCATAGCATCTAAATCATTCTAAAATGCAATTAATTCCTCCACTTCTGAAGCCACGGTGCTGTGGGTCACAGACAGACTCTCCCTTGTCCTAGCTGCCAAGCTGGGGCAGGTTTTTCTACTTCACTGCCTCATCACTGACTTTGTTCAGGGGATGGAGGAGATAGTGTAGGTATGGGGCTCATTAGAACAGCACCTGCCACACATTTTACATTGTTGTAAAAATTATTAGCTTGATCGCTATCTCATAAACACCTTATCTGTCCACATATAAGCAAATGTTTTGACATCTACATCTTCAGGTCTAGTGTGAGTTCAAGAATATTTGCCAAACTAAATAAATGCATTAAAAACAACAACAATAAAAAAACACACAGGCCCTTTCTCAAGTTTTGGCTGCATTATATTTACTTCAACTGAAAAAAGGAATAGTAACTGTTTTGTTTTGTTTTTTTCTGATTAGTTTGTTAATATAATAGTCCAGTCAAAACTTAAGCAGGTAGATGGACTCTGAATTTCCATGAGACTAAAAACCCCACCTGGGTTGGTTAACATGTCTATCTGCTGCATCAGTGGCTCTATCTGCAGCTACTAAGCACATGTAAGTACTCAGCATTTTATTGTATTTAGATAAGTCAGCAGGTGACTCTAACAGCCCCTACAAGTCTTTTAGGTCAGTTGCAATCAGTATAATACACAATATAGCCTATTTTCCTCTGGAGGACCTTAGGCTTATCAGTGTTATTCATTAGCTCAAACTGTATTAGTCACTCTCTCCATCCTCCACCCTTCCATGAGCCACCCGATTCCTAGGAAGATTGATGCTGAGAGACGGCTCTCAAGGATGTCTTCACTTCTAACCGTAAAGAACAAATCACATTTGCCCTTTCGGGGTTGATTGGCATCTGTAAAATGGCGTTGAAGTCTTAAAAGTCTCAACACCTTTGAATGTGACCTAACTCAGATGAGGTCTTGGCAGAAGATCAAGCTAAGATGAAGCCATTAGGGTATGCCCTCACCCAACATGATTGAGGGGCAACCATGGAGGCAGAACACTCATGGAACCAGTTGCAAAAATAGGGAGTTTCCCTTCTGTGAGCCACTGAGGGCCTGAGCTACCAGAAACTGGAAGAGCAGCAAGGAGTAGATGCTCCCTCACAGTCTTCTGAAGGAGCCAACCATGCCTACTCCTTCATCTTGGCCTGGCAGTCCCCAGAGCTGTGGGGCACGTTTCTGCTGTCAGTGAAGCCACCCAGTTTGTGTTGTCTCCTTATGGCAGTCCTGCTAATGACAGACCATTGGAGGAAACAGCCATTAGACAGGACAGAATATGGATGAATTGCTTTTAAGTATTTGGCAATGAGCAGTGGCAGATTGTGATTCTTGAGAGAAAAATAAACTTACATGAAGAGGGAGAGAAGTAATCCTTCCTGGGTTTGACTTAGTGCAGACCTTAAATGGGGTCCTTTGGCTTAAAAGCACCTCTCAAGTAAAAACGGGATCAGAAGGGAGAACAAGAACCAGACATGATGGAACACGCCTATAATCTCTGCACTCGTGAGGCAGAAGGATACTCCAAAACTTGGGGCCAACCCGAAGGGCACTGAGAGCTTGAGGTCAACTTGTGCTACAAAGTGAAACCCTTGTATCAAGAAACCCAAAGTGAAAAGTGCTAGAAAGGATAAAAATCGAAGACTTGACTTTAGTTATTTGAAAGACAACAAACTACTTGAACAAAAATGCTACTTAACTACAGTGTTTCTTGTGTGGGTAGATGTAAAGTACACTCCAAAAGTAGCTGACAGAAAGGGAGTAGGGCACATTTACAGTTATGTTAATGAACTCTTTACACTTCATGTGAGGTGCATACCAACTCTAGACACTCCATGATAAATTAGTTTCATATTCTAATGCTTAGGAGTTTATAGTGGTTAAAAATACAAAGAGGCTATGGTTTATAAGCTAATGGTGAACAAAAAAAAATGCTTTTTAAAAAGCCAATCAATTAACTCAGTAGGAAAAAGGACAGCATTAACAGGACCAGTGAAGGAAAAGAGGGGACGGTGGGGCACAAAGTGGTGGAACATACGAAGAAGAGCAAGAGAGACATGAACTCAAGAATGCCAATAGCTGCATTCATTATCAACGCATAAATAATTCAATTAAAGGTGAGATTATCAGCTGGATAAAAAGACAAGAGATATATAGTGTAAAGGCACATGTGTTGAATGTAGGACAATGGAGAGAAGATTTACCTTCTAAAGAACAGGAACACAATGTGGGTGGGGAGGTGGGGGTGGGGTGCATATTTAGACTAGAGAGTGGTCTCTTTAGCACAGAGAATTGTCAAAGACAAAAGCTAATTCATCAATTCCAGTGTGGTGAGTCACGTCTGCAGAAGACAAAACCACTCTCAATGCTCCTGTTCTTTGACCTGTCTTTTAAAACAAGAGAGGAAAATGCTCCAGAACCAGTGGTAGAAGCAGACGAATCCCTTATTGTGAAGTTAAATGTCTAACACCTCCTTCTTGTTAGCTGAGAGATGGGCTAGCTATGAAGTCATCAGGCAACTAGAATGTTTGAACTTGACTGTCAACCAGGCAACATTCTCTGAAGCCTGTAGACTATTCCACCAAGGGCAATGGAGGGGATTACATTTAAGTGAATGCAGAGCCAAGGTAGACCAAACACAGGCCATAAGTCTCTGTTGCCTCCAAAGGACTGGAATTTTACAGAAGGAGTTCTGGGGCACGATATTAAAAAAATCATTGTAGGGATTAAACCGCATAGTTTTAGGCAATCCATGAATGAAATTGGTAACTAAAATGTTGCAAACTGGCATTAAAATACAACGAAGGGAGCTAGGCAGATGGCTCAGCTGATAAAGTGCTTGTCATTCAAGTGTGTGAGTTTGGATCTCATGCAGAAAGCTAGGCAGATAACTAGGGCCACAATGCCATCTGGGTCCAGGCTGATGTCAAAGACCATGTTGGGATCCATGGTCCCTGTTAGTATTTAAGCGGTGCTAGGAACACGTCCTGAACAGGACAAGACCACAGAAGAGTTTTATTAAAGAGGATAGAGGTGACAGGCCTGCATGAAACACAAGTGAGGGGAGAGACAGACAGAGAGAGACTGAGAGACTCATGCAAGATGGCACCAGCCTTTTAAAGGTTGGGCCGCGCATGCGTACAGGAACTCCTGTGGGTACTCCACGCATGCCCGTAGATTACATGGCTGCACGCGCGCTTTACGCAACCATGTAAAGCCACAGAGTCCCGGTCCCGCGAGATGTATGACCCAGAGATGGCTATTCTGAACAGGAAATAGTTAGGTGGTCCGCCGGGCAAGCCCAACCATGTGAACGTGTAATTATCTATCAGTCCCACTGTAGCCTGAGGCTGTGCTGTTTGTGGCCTGTGTTGCCACCAAAGGTCACCATGATACTCAGGATCTGGGCCTCCACCTGAGGCCTTGTTGGTGCCTGAGGGCTGTTCTGCTGCCAGGCCCATATAGACCTGAGTAACATGAGCTGTCACCTGAGGCCAGGGTGTCATATGGGCCTGAGCAGCACCAGGGATGTCTGGCCATGGCCCTACCTCAGACAGGACCTGTGTTGATGTCTAAGGCTCCTGTTGTCATCAGTGGCACTGTGGATGCCTGGTATATGTGCCCAAATGTGGGGCCATGGTGGTTCAAGGGTCACACTGCCATTGTGTCTTTGCTGATCTAAGTGACCTTAACTGCCAACTGGAACCATGGTGACATCTGAGCCCTGGCTGTTGCTGAGGGCTGTGTCTGGGTCCATGGTCCAATCACAGCTGGGGTCTGTTTTGATGTCCATGGTATAGTACCACCAAGGGCCACATGGATGTCAGGAGCTTGGGCCACTACCTAGGGCCAGGTTAGTGTCTGAGGGTGAGCTTCTGCTAGGGCAATGCAGAACTGGGTAGCCTGTGCTGCC
The DNA here is from genome assembly GCF_903995425.1 of Onychomys torridus. NCBI lineage: Eukaryota > Metazoa > Chordata > Mammalia > Rodentia > Cricetidae > Onychomys > Onychomys torridus. The sequence continues at coordinate 57,585,290 of NC_050465.1, read as the reverse complement.
AAGGGCCATGGTGTTGTCTGGGTCTGGGCTGCTGCCAGGGACCATGTCTGGGTTCATGACCCTGCAACAGCTAAGGTCTGTGTTGATGTTAATAGCTCCTGGTACCACTGAAAGCAGAGAGGATAGGGCTGTACAGAGTTGGCTCTGTCCTTCACTGGCTGTAGCACTAGGGAGACTGGTCCTATTCTCCCACCACTTTGGAGAGCAGGCCCTGCACCTCAACTGGGCAAAACAGTAGAGCTGGTGCTGGTCCTGTGAGTGCAGGTGAGCTGGACCCGAGGGTGTGAAAGCAGGAGTATTGGCCCCCAACTCCTTGCAATCTGCTACATTGGGTGAGCTAGTCAAAGCAGTAGTGGGAGCTTGCCTGGGTGGTGCTGATGAGGGAAAGCTGGCAGATTAACCAATACAGCTACAACCCAGGCCCAGAACCAGAACTCTGAGGTAGCCCACCCCAACACCCACCTCATCTTACACCCATTTTACTTCCTTTGAAGTAAAAATGATCAGGAGTAGAAGAAATAATGAATTACTAATACCAGGAATGAAGAGAAAGATACCACAAGAAAGCCTAGAAATGGGCAAGCAGGAATATATAGGAAAAAAAATCATGGAAATATATTTAAAGTTAAAAATTTGGAAAGACATTGAAAACATGAAGAAATTAATTGTATTATGAGGATTAATAAAAAATGAATTAGAAAAACATAAATGACTGTAGCTGGAAGCCTGGTCCTGCAGCTTCTCAGACCCAAATAAACACACAGAGGCTTATATCAATTATGAATTGTATGGCTATGGTCTATGACTCAAGCTTCTTGCTAGCTAGCTCTTGTAACTAAACTCACCCCATTTCTGTTAATCTGTATGTCACCACATGTTCATGGCTTTATGTGTGTGCCATTATATGATGCTCCCTGGATGGCAGGATGGTGTCTCCTCTGCCTCTGCCTTTCTTCTTCCTGTCTATTTGCTTGTATTTCCTGCCTTCCTCTAAGTTGTCTTGCCATAGGCCAATACAGCTTTATTTATCAACCAATCAGAGTAACACATGTTTACAGCATATAGAAAGACATCCCACAGCAAATGGCCCTCCCTCTACCTATTAAAAACACCAATTCATCATCAGAATCCCTTCCCACAAAGACAATGTTGGGGTTGAATTATTTTCCTGGTGAATTCTTTAAAATATTTGCCAAATCCTATAAGACACAAGACACTAAATAAGATTTAGAAATAGCCCAAGAAAATATATTTAACATAAGTGGTATTTAAGAAAATAAACAGCAAAATCTCCTGACATAAACACCACTTCATGCACATTTGAAAGGTTAACAAAATCTCCTAACATAACACCACTGCACATCTAGAAAATGGCCTGGCACTGTAAATTCTGACACCAAGTTGCTGTATTCACTGTCATTCTTGGGTTTCCATCCAAGAGAACAGAAAACATATGCAAAACATGCTCACACAGAAATGTCTGTAAGAGTTTATGAGTTGATTATTACAGATTGAAAACAAATCAAAATTTGTCCATCAAGATAAATACATCAATAAATACACAAAATTAACCTAGTAACCCTTCCTCCAAGCAATCCAACGGAACTAACTAGGTCATCAAATCAAATCAAACAAACAGAAGGAAGAGGAGGGATGAGCAGGAATGGGAGGGAGACAAAAGAGAGGAAAATGCATGAATATGCTCAAAATATAATATTCACATGTATGCACATGTCATAATGAAACCCATTATTATACATAACTATATAGGTAAATAAAAACATTAAAATATACTCAAGCACAATGCTAAGGCTTGGATCCATGGGTTGGATAAGGATCATGCAGGTGATGACTATTTCTTGTTATGTGCCATGTGTGCTAAGTGTTTGATAACATTACTCCATGTATTTCTCATGGCTATATTATATTTCTTTACTAGTGAATAGTAGTATGATGATTTGTGTCAAAAGAGTGTACACATTTGTGTATTGTGACATAGTATATACATTTTTAGTGTGAATTTTTAATTACATGCTTTATTTTTAAAACAATTTTTAAATTTAAATGTATTTTGATCATATTCTTCTCTTCTCTCAAGTCACTCCAGATCCTCTCTTGGTCCCTTGCTTTAAGTTGTGTCTCAGGAGACTAAAGATTCAGAATGGGGTGCTACCTCTGACCACTCAGCCAATAAAGAGCAGCATTGAGATGAAAGCCATCCTAACTTCAAAGGTATGCTGTTGGCTAACATAATCATGTTTAGTGGTGAGCAAAGTATTACATTTTTCTGAATCTCTTTTTTCATGTTAAAATAAAGTCTTGAGTGATTCCTAAAGAGAGAGACAGAAACAGAGACAGAGAGAAAGGAAGAGAAAGAGAGGAAGGAAGGAAGGGAGAGAGAGAGACAGGGGACATGGGGGAGGGAGGCAGGGAGAATCACAGTCGAAAAGAGATGGTCATTCACACAAAGGCAAAACTAAATCTCTGATGTTTGGCTCTGTGCAGCTCAAGTATCGACAGAACAGAGCCTGGACAGGCTTATTATACTTGGCTCTTCTGTGGGAGTGTAGGGGAGGGTGCCTGATCTGTAGTCATGTTTATGGTTTCTGATGAAGCCGCCAACATGGCATCATTGAGAAAAGACTCCAGAACAGATGTGCAGTGGTCTGGGCAGGAACAGATGTGATACATGGCTAGACTGAAGGACCATTCTGGGGAAGATGAGTGTGTTCTGCAGCTTCACTGACATGGCAGTTATATTGGTATAGACATCTGCCAAAACCCTGCACTGGGTAATTAAGATCTACATGCTTCACTGTCTATACATTTGACTCAGTTAAATTTAAAAAAGAAAGAAAGAAAACATTCAAAGGGTAACCCCAGGATATAAGGCATTTAAAATACTGAAACACCCTCAAATATATGGAATGTCTTTCTCTGCAAGATGGCGAGCATGGGAGAGGCGACTGAGGCTGTGGTGGGCTGGCTATCTGTGCAGTGTCTCTGCAGGTGCCCTCTGTTTCCTGATGATAACCCCGCCACTTTCATTGTAGGTGGCCTGAAAAACTCAACTTAAAAATGAAGCCTGCCTCATCTCCACACCGGAGAGGTGCAGGAGGGCAGGTCTCGAATCCAACAAGTAAGTTGGTGTCCTGGGGCAACCCCTCTTTCTGGTTTGACCAGCACTGCACTGTTTTCTGGGTCTCCCCACTACATGTTTGTATCTTAGTCTTTGTCTTCTATGGGCAACAAATCATGGTTAGCTATACTTACCTATTCATTCTTAAAACTTCTTCAGCACCAATTTTGTTTCTTGACAGTTATAGGATGCCATGTGCAGCTCCGTCACGTCACCTTTACCTACTAAGGATGATGTTATTGACCAGCAACTGAGAGAATCCGAGGGCAAATGGGCAAATCCTCTTCCTTTGCTGGATGATTCTGGAATAGGACCTAAACTCTCCTCATTTTCTTTGAGGTCTCATTATTCTGGGCCTGTCTCCTCTTGACACGGCACCAGTCCTGGAGGAGAGAAAAACCCTCCCTGGCTAAGGGATTTGGTGCTAGCATTATTTGGTATTTTATTTTGGGTCAGAGACTTCAAAGCCTCATCTCTCATTTCCCCTCATCTGTAAAATCCCCATTATCTTTCCATATAGACCTCTCATTGATATGCGTCTATGGAAAGCCCATGGCTTTGTTTATACACTATATATGCACTTGATTGCTATCTCGGCTGTGTGTACACCAGGCTTATATTGAAAGAAAACTCTTGAAAGCCAAATTTGGTCTTGTGTAAAGGCAGCTAGCTGGCCTTGGGGAGAAAGGGTCCCTACTAATCACTATAAAAAGGCTAATTGAGGTATGGCTACTGCTTTTGTGCTAAGGGATTCTGGAGGTGGGAAGGCTGAGGATGTACGGAAGAAATGGAAGAAGAGAGGGAAAGAGAGAAAGGCGAGCTCCTGGACATGGACATGTGTACACACATACATGGCCTCGTTTGTTTGGCTGTGGCTACCAGTAGGAACATGCTCGAAGTGAAAATGCCTCTGCAGAGGGACCTCACAGCCTCCCTTTGCCAGACAATTGTCTCCTGGCTGTCTGAGAGAGTCGCTTGCTCCCAAGCAAAGTCTAAAGACTAAGGGGGTGGGGGAAGAGGATAATTAAAATAAATTAGAGGGTGAATGGGGGATGGGAGATCATGCCCAGTCCTGTTGCTTTGCCCGAGGCTCTGAGGCTTGAAAGGACAGGGCTGGGCAGGACTATTCCAAGAAGACAGTTTTTGTCAAACCATGCCTCCTACCAACAGTGATGTAGGCAGGTCCCCCCCCCAAAGCCCAGTTGTTGTCCCTGTAGCCTCAAGTCCTCAGACCTGGAATCTTTGCAGGTAAGTAGGCATAGCCACCCATGCAGATTTTTCCAAACCATTCCACGTGGTTTTCTGAGCCCTTCCAGTTTTACATGAGGTTTTATTTAGTTAGTGAATTGATATTCTATGGTGAGTGACTTCATCTCCCAGGGGATGTCTGGCGATATTGTAGAGGTAGTTTTCTCAAGTGCATGCTGTTGGCATCTGGTATTGGGGTGACACATGGAATGTAGCACACCAATTATGTTTAAATTTCAGGTTACACAAAGAATAAATTTTGGTGGTATTAGAAGGACCAAAATATTGCCTAGGATCTTTTTATTCTAAAAAGCTGTTCATTATGTGTCTGAAATTCTATTCTAACTAAGGTTTTCATGTTTTGCCAAACATATGACAATGCCCAGACCAGTCATTTCTCACTGCAACAAGAATTTTTCAGTCCCAGATGTCAAGGATTTTGAGCTTAAGGAGCTCCGAAGATGTTAATATTAATACAGTTCAAGTGCTCAAGAAGATGGCTTTGAATTCTACACATATATACAAATGCAATGCATGCTGGAAGAGTGGCTGTCCCTCACACAACCATTAGCACACAAATGTGCAGAAACAGCCCACAAAGTGGGTGTTTATGGTAAGCTAAATTGTGGTTCTTGAACATATGGAGTCCTTATTCCCAGAACCCAACAATGTTTTCTTATTGCAAAGGTGTTTTTGCAGCTGAGACAGGGTTAATTTGATGAGATGAGGTGATTTTCGATGTTTTAGTGGGTCCTAAATTCTACCACAAGAGTCCTTTTAATGAAGCAAGGTTGAGATGAATCTCACTGGTATGTAGCATGCATAAAGCCCTGATTTCATTAACCAGTTAAATTTTTATTAGGATTGATTTCTTGTGTGTGTGTGTGTGTGTGTGTGTGTGTGTGTGTGTGTATGTGTGTGTGCATGCACATGAGTGCAGTGCTTGAGGAGGCTAGGGATGTGGGGTCCCCTGCACATGGACAGGCACTCGGCGACTGAACACAGGTCATCTCCAAGAGTTTTACACACTCTTAACATTTGCCTTGAAAGCATGAAGGAATGAATTTGACTCCCAGACCCACTTAAAACAATGCGAGGGGCATGTGCTTGATATACTTGTAATCCCAGACTGGAAAGACTGAGAGAGCCAGATCTCCAGGACTCCCTGGTCAGCCAGCCTCATTTATTCAGAGAGTTCCAGGTGAATGAGAGTCTCTGCTTCAGAAATCAAAGTAGACTGTGCTCGAGGAATGATACTCAAGGTTGTTCTCTGGCCTCCACAGGCATGTGCACACAAGGACACATAAACATAGCCAACATGCAGACAAAGAGGAGAGAGGGAGGGAGGGAGGGAGGGAGAGAGAGAGAGAGAGACAGAGAGAGAGAGAATGCAGCCACACGTCAAGGAATGGTGGCAGCCACTAGAAGAGGCAAATCCTCCCCAGAAATCTCCATGGACAGTGTGTCTTACAGACAGGTTGACTTATGACCTTCAGAATTTTGCAAAAGGACAAATGTTTGTTGCATTATGCCAGTACACATGCAATCATTTGCTGCAACAGCCACAGGGCATGCATGCAGTGTTCTCATGTGGAGGGAGGGAGGAACCCACTCTGACTTTCGTGTGTCAAGAGTGAAACAAGTGTGACTTCCTGAGTCCAGGAGAGGGAACCAGCAGCAAGAGGGAACTTGTTGATTTTTCCCTCACTGTCTCCGTGCAGGGTATTTCTAGTGGTGGATTTTGAGCTTTCTTGCTGTTTGTAGCTGAAAAACAGGTGCTCCTCAAATCCTCATGTCATGTGAAACAGAAACACATATGTGCATCCAGGCATCATGATGCCCAAGTCTAGCATTTTGGAAGGAAGTTGCCTACATGGAAGTTTGGACCAGCCTGCCTTCCAGCAAGAGTGTGACTTCACTCAGCATTGCCTGTTGAGCTGACTCTTAGATGACCCAAGACTATGTGTCATGTGGTCCCATCTAGGGCTTAGGCCATGAGAACTAGGCAAACGAATTCTTGATTAAGAGGCAGAAATATCATATTACAACTGGTGTGTGTGTGTGTGTGTGTGTGTGTGTGTGTGTGTGTGTGTGTATGTGTGTGTGTGTGTGTTTTCTGGCAGGCCAGTCGTTTGAGTTCTTTTGAAAATATCCTGTGAAGAGATGAATCCCAGTAGACTTTTGCACATGTCTTCAAAAGCCTTGAGACATTTGGCTATGCTTTCGGGATAAGTTGCCAACTACAGGAAAAATACATGCTTTCCAAAGAGGAAGACATGCAAGAGTGTTCAGATTGATAAGGGGTCCTTATCTAGAAAACATCCCCTGGTCATGACAGGGAACAAACAGTGCCTTGGGATCTCTTCTGGGTCTCTGACTCTGGCAAAGCCCCACCTTTTCTATGGTTGAACCTGAGACTTGAGTGTCAAAACAACCTACAGGCTTTATGAACTTGACAAAGGAAGTCCATAATCATCTCTGGACAGATGCCAATTACCTATTGTAGACCGACATTGAGAGCTTAGAGGTGATGGTGGCATAAGGGGTGTATGTGGATGGCTCTGAAGGAACCAAGGCTCAGATAAGTGGGCCATCTTGGGTCTGAGTGTCCATTGATCAACACGAAAATGGCCAGCATTCAAAGGGTATCAGACTTCTTTCCAATAGGCGAGATGTTCAGAGGACAGCCCTGTTCCAGATGGCCTCTTGGATTACTTGTTACTGTTGCCTAGAAATAGGCTCCAGGGGTCCCGAGAGAAACTTTCATTGTTGGATTAAAATTTAGATTGAAAAAAAAAAATCACTACTTTAGGCACCTTAACCCAATAGAAACACAGTCTTCTTGAGTGCAAAACTTGGGGGGAAAATAGCTGTTTTACCAGATTGTGAAGACATTGTGAGTAAACATGTTTAAGCACCCAGTCCAGGGTCTGGTACACAGCTAAGTAGCTAAGTGCTCATTAAGCAGTGGCTATAAATAGATGGTCTATTTAGGGCATTAGAAGTGAGCAGGGAAGAAGTGCTTAGGGACCTCTCTCTTAGTTCCACATGATGCACTAAAGAGACTTCCATAAATGTGTGTGCCTATACACCCACACAAAACACTGCCCTTAATAATAGAGGCTACCACTTTTCCCAAGTTGGGATGACATTATGAAGCATGTCATCATGGTGAGCAGCTGTCCATTTTCATTTATAGGACTTCCACATGCTAGAAGGAAGCCAAGGCATGCTCCACAAATCTCTCTCTCTCTCTCTCTCTCTCTCTCTCTCTCTCTCTCTCTCTGTGTGTGTGTGTGTGTGTGTGTGTGTCTGTGTTTAAAATATCTAAACACCACAGTCTTGTGTGACAATTAGCTAACACTTGGATCTAAAAATCTTTGTGCAGCAGAACGATGTTACACATGGAAGCAAATTAATGTTACTTTCCCTCATTTTTTCCAGCCTCATATCCATTGCCAATCAACAAGAAGTGGTGCCTGTCAAGTCCCATGATAACCCTGTCATTCTGACATCCTAATTCTGTGGAATGGAATCTTTAGCAGGGCCCTTGGCTTGGGATTTGGGGATGTTTGTGTCGCATCTCTTTCCTTTGTGATGGAAATAAGTCATTTCTCCTCCCGTGCTCTTTCTCATATATTCTGCTGCCTCAGTCCAGAGTGAATACAAGTTGACCTGATTTGGCTACTCCCTCCCCCACCCCTTTAGTGTCTCTCACTGAGCTAGAGCAGGACTAAGCTTCTGAGACTTAGCACAGTGACCCTGGAGGTGGTAACGCTGGGGATGCTTTCACATACGTGGTAGGTGAGCAGAACCCTGGCTGCCATTCTTAGATTAGATGGTGGCAGGAACTCTGGCTTGTGGCACTACAAGATGATCCCTTGCTGAGGGGCCAATGAGTTTGTTCCTGTCTTTTAGGGTGCCCCATTCTTCCTTTATCACCCTTCCCTATGGGCTTCTCTCTACATACCCCTCCTCTGCTCTGTGAGCAGCCAAGTAGAGGTCACTTCAGAGCCCTGAACATGGCTCCTTTCCTCTCCGTTCTGTCTGCAAGGAGTTCCGTGTCTCTCCACTCCGTCTCTGCTGTTGTTTCACCCCATCCCAGTCCTGGAGATTTTTTTCCTGTCAGGTCATTTACAACAGCTTGTGTATTTTCTTTATTCTGCTCCCCTCCCAATACCATCTCGGGTGGGTGCCTGTGAATGCTGTGAGGACAGAGATGCCATCTCTCTTATCTACCTTTATAGGCCAGGGGCCAGCACAATGCTCAGCACAGCGCACATGTTCAATAAATATTTATTTAATGGACCACTCAAAAAAATTACTCCTTGAAAGAAAGGAATCTTTCTTCGGAGCCTTATAATTTGTAGAGACCAGAAGTGGGACTCCCTGACCTGTTGTGGCCATACATTAGTGGTCCTTAATTACAGGATAGGTGTCTTGAATTTTGAGGTTTATTTCATCGGTCCCCCGATGTGATGCAAGTTCATGCTTGAGCATTCCTAGCAGACGATTGTCCTTAGCTCTCAACATATGATCATCAGAACAATTTTAAAGGGAAGCAAAGGGGACTTGGAGCCAATAAGTCCCATCTCTAGTGTCTGAAGTCTGAGGAGCAAAGCCAGGACGTGGCATAGAACAGGAAAAAGTGGCGGCTCGGTGCAGAAATAGTTAACACTGGCGCTGCACAGGCTAAAAAGTGCTGACAAAACAGACCTATTGAGTCTAGGGGAGAAGGTTGAGAGGCAATCTGATAGTGGCATTTAAACTACCTGTAGCCCGGGGCCACTGCAAACAGTGTAGATGGATGGCCTGTTTGAGGTGAGTGGACAGGCCCAAACTTGTGTCTACAGAGAAGGGTTGCTTGTTAAAGGAATTTAAGCAGGCACTCGCTAGGCTGTAATTTCAGCTAAGCTTTAGGAGCAAGCCTGAAAGTAAAAAGTAAAACAAACTCTGCCAAGGGAGTGTCTCTAAAGTAACCACTAAGAAGTTGTCTGCCAGGGATCTCAGTCAGTTGAGTGAGGCTTGCGGACCATTTGCTTTCCCCTTTGGCTCTGGACAAGGGAGTATTTGAACTAATGCAGAAGTTTGCTGCTTCGTAAATACACACCCCTGAATTTGCACACAGCTTTGCACACCGGTTCATGATATTCCTGCTACCCAATGCTGGATTCCACTTTTCTCCATGCTCTGTTTTTTTTTTTTTTTTTTAACCGCTATTTATTTATTTTGAATATGTATGTGTATGTTACATGCAGAGTATGTGTGTGTATGTTCATGTGTGTACCCTGTGAGCATGAGTGCAGATGTGTCTGTGTGCCTCGGCACATATAGGGTCAGAAGACAAACTTGGGTGTGTGTCCTCGCTTTGGATCTTGTTCTAGACAGGGTCTCTGTTCACCACTGAGTCAAGCAGGCCAACTGGCCTGTGAACTTGCAAGAATTCTGTCTCTGACCCCCATCACTCAGTGGGAGTCCTGGGGTGGCAGATTCATATTATGACATGCAGCTTTTCTTGGGGAGATCCATATGTAATCTCACACCTGGGCAACAAGCATTTTGCCACCTGAGCCATCACCCCAAGCCCGTTTTTCACTAGAATTTATGTATCTGGTTGATTTTGTCTTCTTTCTACTAAATGTTGAAGAGAATTTGAAAATCCCAGCTCAATGTTTGTTGTGTAGTAAACGAAGCTGAGGCACACAGAAAGAAAACAATTTCCTAAGCCTCAGAGAGCCGTGGAGTATGTGGGAGCTCCAGTCAACCCCATAAAAGCCTTCTCTATGTCACTATAATAAACAGCCAATGCAGAGAAGCAGAATGTTCTAAAGAATTAGGCTACAAAGCAATTTATAGAGCATTTAGAATTCCTCAGGTTCAGTCTTTCCTAAGCAGAATTTCATGCAAATATTAAGCCCTATAGAAAGCATTATTTTCCAATTCTTCCAGGGCTAGTATAATTCCAGATGTATAAAAATTAATTAATTACACACAATGAATCTCTTGGAGCATTGGGGACTCACTTTCTCAGTTTTTAGACTATTTTCTTTAAATACTTTGAATTTTGAGGGCCAGGTAGTTGCTCTTAAAACTTCTCCACTTCATCTCTGTAGTAGGAAAGCCGTATAGACACCACATAGTGAATGAGGGTAGCTGTTCTTCAATAGAACTTTGCATACTGAAACAGTTATTGAATTTTGTTTTTAGGTACAGTTTTCCCACTCCTGTTAGAGTGGAATCCTGGGGGAAGGGAGCTTGGCATATTCAATAGTTACATATATTGACTTATACTGACTCACATTAATTAAAAAGGAAGCCCGACTTAAGGCCTCATACAATGACTCAGGGGAAAATTGTTGGGGAAGTACAGGGATTTGTCTATAGTTTCCCTAGGGTGCCCAACTTGGTCATGTCGGGAAGTCCTAAAAAGGCAGGTGCATTGGCCTATTAGCCCAAACATACCTGTCACTTCATGGAAAGTCTCATTGTAAAGACACTCCTCACATACCGACCAAGAGACTCTAGGAAGAAAGGAAAATATGTGCTACCTCAGGGCCCTTCTGAACTGGGAGGAGTATGCTCTTTCTCAATCTTGGCACCAGAGCACAAAACAAAGCAATGATCTTAGAGTCAGTCCCAATCTCAGCTACATCAAAGCCTAAACAAGTGGTTCTCAACCTCTGGATCATGACCCTTTGGGGGTCATATGTCAGATATTCTGAATATCAGATATTTACATTAAGATTCATAACAGTAGCAAAGTTACATTTATGAAGGAGCAAGGAAATAATTTTATGGTTGTGGGTCACCAGAACACAACTGTATTAAAGGGTTGCAGCATTAGGAAGGTTGAGAGCCACTGACTAAACTCTTACCACTAAAAACATGATAGAGGGTCATGGAAGAGCCTGGAAGAATCTGTATATGATGCAACAGTCACATGCTGATTTCTCACTCTTCATTCTTAGCCAGAACTAGACTAGAAGGTCTGCAAAGGTAGAAAGCAGATCTAGATGGTTACCTCTATAAGGGCAAGGCCCAGTCCAGTACTAGACATGTCTGACATTCTTTCAATTGCTGGTTTCCTTGTTTATTTATGTAACAAGTGTTTGGGAGCTTCTCTGTATAAGCACTTGGCTGAGACCAGAAATTGGTTGCTTTTTAAAAAAACATAAAAAGCTTTGTCTTCACGCAGCTTGACATACTAGAAGAAGCAAGGGGTAGGAGACAGACTAATTCAAACAAGTTTTAAAAACGTAAAAGTTGGGGATGAAGAGAAAGCTCAGTCAATAAAATGCTTGACATCCAAGCATGAGGAGCTGAGTTCAATCCCTAGAAGCCGCATGAAAAGGGCCAGATGTGGTAGCACTCATTTATAACCCTAGCTTTGGAGAGGTGGAGAGAGCAGGATTCCTGGGACTTGCTGCCAGCCAGCCTGGAGTACTTGGTGAGATCCAGGCTAGTAAAAGACCTTGTCTTAAAACACAAGGCTGATGGCACTTGAGAGACCACATCGGAACGGAAGTTATCTTTTGCTCCACCCCCCCCCCACACACACACACATGGGCAGGGGATATTACAAGTGCTTTAAAGCAGTGTCAGTTGACACAGATGTGCAACTTACAGGTACCAAAGTGTTAGAGAGCCGGTGAGACCTTCTCGTGGAAGGCCTGCTTATGAAACGGAGAGGATACTGAGTCCAGAATGAGGAGGCTAAGTCCAGGAGAAGGGGGAAGTCACAGGAACAAACGTGGCCAGCAGAGGGGACCATGCATGGGAAGGACCAGAGCTGGGAGGGAGCATGCAAGAAAACTGACATGGCCAGAGCATGAAAGGACATGAACTGGAGGCCAGATGAAACTGGAAACACGAGAAGGGCTCCACTGTGGCAGAGTTGGGTTAAAATTTCACCATATATTCTTTGAGAAATAGAATGAGCGATGTGATTCAGACTGAGCCTCAAAGTCGCATCCCTAACTGTAGAGGAGGAAATGGGTTGGCTGATGGCAGGGGTGGTGGCAAGGTCTTGATATGAAGTGGCCGTGAGGGAGATGAAGGGAAGCAAAAAAAAAATGGGAAAGGTAGGATGAAAGAGATGGGGTACTTTATGGATCGCATGAAGGGATGGAGAAGAAGGAGGTTATAAATAATAATATCCTAGATTTGTGGTTCCCAGTATCTGTTTGTTGAAATAATTAATGAAAATCTGCCCCATAACTTCACCCTGTCTGTGTCTATGTCTGTCTTTCTGTCTGCCTGTCTGCATTCTCTCTCTCTCTCTCTCTCTCTCTCTCTCTCTCTCTCTCTCTCTCTCACTGTGTGTGTGTGTGTGTGTGTGTGTGTGTGTGTGTGTGTGTGTGTGTATGTATAATACTTTGTTCACAAAATCATCTGTCACTCCTGGAGAAGAAGCCATGGGAGCAGAGGGGCTGCTGAGCATTCTCAAGGGTGTGCTACAGCCTCTTTTTTCTACTGGTTGCTAGTACACAGTTGATACCTAAAGGGGCCAGAAAAGTTGGCTCAGGTCTATGTTTTCCCTATCAGAGCCTCCAGTCTACAGATAAGTAAAGCAAGAAGGCATTGAAAAGATGAATCAAATGAACAATCTACAAGGCTACAAGGCATGTGTGAATCAGAAGTCTTTCCTATGGTCCCAAATTGCCCGACAACATTTTAGGACCGCACCGTTGATGGATAGGATCACATTCACAGTGCTCTGAATGGCTGTATACACACCTTGCATCGCCCCAAGGTTCTCTCAGTTTGTATTATGGAGAAGGGCTGGGCAGTTTGAGAAAACAGCATTAGCAAAGGTGGGGAGAAAGGAGAAGCATGTGCCAGGACAGGTATTGAGAATTCTGTTCACTGGAGCTGAAGGGGCTGTGAGTTAGAGAGGGAAGAACACCAAGAGACTTGGAATGGCTTTAATCTTTACTTTATCTCTTATTTAGCTGGGTGCCCTCAGGCACGTTGCTAACTTTCTTTCAACTTCAGTGTCTCCCTTTATTAAATGGGGTGATAATAATAGCATGCACATCTGTATAGGATGTGTAGGAATCAAATAAGAAAATGCCCTTGCAAGTGCATGCTATAGAAACCTGGGCAGCAGTATAGTGCTCTTTTTGCTGGGGCTTCCCACAGATAACAAATAAGTCACAGTTTCCTGAGGTGGAATAATAGAGCTGCATTTTAAAAAAACCATTTATTCTATTATGCCAGAGGTGTGAGAAACTGTCCATTTGTGTCTCTAGGAAAGAAAGATGGCCTGCGAAGATGTTGTGAGAAGCTGAAGGATGGTAGAGGAGTCATTAGGTTTTCATTCTTGTAATGCTGAGGTCCGAACCCAGGACCTCACACATGTTAGGTGAGTGCTCCCATCATGAATCCCATCCACAGCTTTTGGTCTAGAGGGTTTAGAGAGGAAAGAATTAAGGCAGATTTCCCAGTCACTTCTTCCCTTCTCATTCCCTTTTGGTGCTCAGTGGTCCCTCTAGGATTAGGCTATAACCATGTAATGCTCTTTCATTGGAACCCTGGCTTTCAGTCTCTCTACTCAGATATCCCCCTGCGGTAGATCAAGCTCTTCAGGAAAAGACTAAAGGGGAGAGTGGGTTGGTTGTGGAGGATGCTGAAAAGCATAGAAAGGGCCTCTTCCACCCTGGAGCTCTGGATCCGGACTGGAGTCCAATAAGATGTGTCCCAGCTCCAGATACAAGAGTCTGGGAAGAGGAACATGGCATCATGTGAAGAATTTCTAGAAACTGATTTTTTTTTTTCAGTACTAATGCTTGGTCTCAGCAGCCAGGAGCATTATGTGTCAGTCCCCAAAAGGGTGACAGGCACCAGGGTCATACATCACAGGCTGCATCGTGATCTCAGTGCCCCTCAAAGTCCTGATAGGAAATCCCCTTTCTACCACTCACAACTGTCTTTGATACCCCCACTGTCTACCGAAGTGGTTGGCATTAAAAAGCTCGGAGAGTCTACACTGTACCTGGGGTGTTCCTTTGGGTCGAGTCCAAACGGCTGTTCTCATTTTCGTTCCTCTTTACACGTCCCCCGGGCCCCTTACCAGTGGGTGCCGCCTTTGCTCCTTCTGCCACTGATTTCTCACCATTCTTCAGAGAGTATGTGATGAAGAAGTTAAGCATTTCGGCTCTCTGTAAATTCTTCTTTTCTGCTAATAATGTCTCCTTGTCGACTGCTTTTTCCTCCCTCCCCTCCCACCTCTCTCTATATATCTGTATGTGTGTCTGCCTGTCTGCCTGTCTGATCTTTGCCTGTGTCACACACACACACACACACACACACACAGACAGAGAGAGACAGAGACAGAGACAGAGACAGAGACAGAGAGACAGAGAGAGACAGAGAGAGAGACAGAGAGAGAGACAGAGAGACAGAGATAGAGACAGACAGACAGACAGAGAAACAGAGAGACAGAGAGACAGAGAGAGACAGGCAGAGAGACAGAGAGATCTGTGGTTCTAACCAATTGTGAAAACATCAAAGAGATGTATTCACCTAGAAGATAAACACTTTTAAATGCCCACCACGCCGAAATCCTATGCAAACAATGCAAAGGCTGCAGATATGAGACATTAAGTCTCTCAGCTTGCTTCCCATTGGCTCGGGCCCCTCATTCTTAACGGATCTCTATGTAGAGCCAATGCTTTCACGTACTCCTACAAAGGACACTAAGTAGACCATGATAAGAACACTGGACTGGGCTGCAGAATTTCTAGTTTGGGTGGACTCTTGTTTGAAAACGTTTAACATTGGATGTGTCACCTTTCACCTCTGGCCCTCAGTTTCTCCACATTTAATGAGGAAGGTTGATGACTACAGATGTCCCTTTCAACTTAACGGTCTTACAACTCTAAGAAGTGAAAGAGGAAATA
This sequence comes from Onychomys torridus, assembly GCF_903995425.1. Classification (NCBI taxonomy): domain Eukaryota; kingdom Metazoa; phylum Chordata; class Mammalia; order Rodentia; family Cricetidae; genus Onychomys; species Onychomys torridus. The sequence goes on along the minus strand of NC_050465.1, from coordinate 57,570,002 downwards.
GGGGATCCCTCCCGCCCATGCTCTCCAGTCTCCTATCCTCTCATGCTCCAGGCTATCATCTTGAACTTGCCTAGTACCACAGATTAGATGTGTTCCCTTGTTCTAAACCTGATCACCCTCTCTCCTTCCTTTCTTATCTTATGTTCTGTCTCTCTCTTCCATTTGGAGTGTGTGTGTGTGTGTGTGTGTGTGTGTGTGTGTGTGTGTGTGCACACGCACGCACAGGTATGCTTGTCTGTGTGTGAGCATATGAATCCAGGGACCAACATTATTGTTTCTTCTGTAGCCCCCTACCTTATCTGTTGAGGGTCTCTCACTGAACCCCACTCTTGTTGTTTCAGCCAACTTCTAGAATTCAGTGATCTCTGTCCCTTCAGCACTGGAGTTACAAACACGTGCCACCACATCTGGATTTTTATATGGGTGTTAGCCATCTGAATTCAAGTCCTCATGCTTGCACAGCAAAGATTTTTCTTACTGAGCCATGCCCTCAGCCCTCCAAGCTCACAGTCTTTCGGACGGATTGATTCCTCTCCCTCTTGTATGTTTCAGACTGTGTCACTTTCTCTGAGACACTTCTCTCCATTTCTTGGACTAGCCCAGTAGTCCATGCTCAATGACCCTATTATGTTTTTGTGCTTGGATAGTCGCATACAACTCAATTCATGCATTTCCCCCTTGTCTACATCTTCGCTTACACCCCACAAGACTACAGGCACCAAGAAAACAGACTTAAAAACTGCCGTCGGATTGACTAATTTATATGTTGATGAGCAAATATGACATAAACCACAGAAGCAGCAGCAAGTGACTGATGATTATTGCTTCTGGTCCTAGTTTTTAATTCAGATGATTATTCATCTCTTTCCCACTGCGGGACAGATGTTCACATCCAAGCCTTGAACTGAGTGAGAAAGGTCATTAATTCTGCTGGGAGAAATTGATGCTGACTGCAGTTCTAACCTTCTCTGACTTTCCAAGAATTGCTATAAGTACATTCTGTTTTCGAAGATCATCAGCTCTCCCGCTTCCAAAAGCCTGTCCTGGCCTGCCTCGCTCATCCCTGGCTCTGGTATTGGGAGAGAGGTGTGGAATAGCCCAGCAACTTCAGAGCCAGTTCTGACAGAAAAACAGATTTATTCTTGGGGGTGGGTGTTGGAGGAAGCAGGGGCCTGGCCTCTGTGGGATCCTGATGATTATTTTGTAATATTCTGAGAACAGATTAGGGAGAGGCACAAGATAGCAGCAGTGACTGAGCCTCCCTCTGCTACAGGCATTCCCTTGAGGAATGAATCGGGACAAACAGGGTAGGACTCAGGCCTGTTGAACATGGGAGAAGTGAAACCAAATGCCAGCAAGAATCGACAGTTCCCTTCTCTTCCTGCTCACACATTGATAAAAACCATGGGTGGGGGCCAAGGAGATAGCTCTGTCAATAGTGTGCTTACCACAAAACCACAAGGACCTGGCTCTGAGCTCTAGAACCCAGGTAAAATGCTTGGCCTGGCAAGTGCAGGCTTGGAATCCAGTGCTGGGAGGTGGAGATGGGATTCCTCTGTGTCTCTAACCAGCCAACCTAGCCAAATCAGTGAGTCCTAGGTCAGTGAGATAATCTGACTCAAAAGCCAAGGTGGGAAGCGGGGGTAGGGGGTGGGAGGCAACGAGAAGGTTCAGTGTGGAAAAGCAGTTTGCCAGGGAGTGAGTCTGATCCCCAAATCCCACAGAATGACAGGGGAAAACTTATTCCCAAGGGTTGTTGTCTAACCTCTACACGTGTTCTGTGACACATGCATGCCTGCGCAACCACACACACACACACACACACACACACACACACACACACAGGGGGATAAAAATAAAACTGGGTTAGGCCACACATAAAAGAGAAGCCAACCAGCGAAGAGAATGGGAACGTGACCTCACTACTCCTCTGTATACTTAACATTCGTTTTCCTTACTTTATGTACTTAGGATTTTTTTTCCCCTCTAGAATCATGAAAGATCCTATATTTACCACCCCCCACCAACTGGGTTAATTTTAATTCTTAGAAACCCAAAAGAAAGCTTTGAATTTGATCCAAGGAGAAAAGTCATGCAAATGCCATGTTCCTGGAGATTTCAACATGGCACTCCATACAACATGATCTGAGCCTGAAAGGCAATCAGCCAGTGTTTGGAGGAGAAATCCCCACCTTAAGCTAACAGCTCTAGATGCTAGCAACCTAGCTAGCAGAATGCACTAGCATAAACCCAGCAAAACAGCTAGCTAGGAAGACAGGCTGTCCATGTGTCTGTGAGGTGACTGCAGACGGCTGGAGAGGAGCTTTGCCAGAAGACCGTCGTCTTATTTAGGGTTTACTATTGCTGGGAAGAGATGCCATGACCACAGCAATGCTTATAAAGAAAACGTTTAATGGGGACAGCTTGCTTATTGTTTCAGAGGTCATCATGGCAGGGAGCATGGTGGCATGCAGACAGATGTGCTGCTGGAGCTGAGAGCTGTACATCTTGACTCAGAGGCAACAGGAAGTCGACTGAAGGTCGCACTGAGTGAAGCTTGAGAAAAGGAACCTCAAAGCCCGCCCCCACAGTGACGCACTTCCTCCAGCGAGACCACACCTCCTAATAGTGCTACTGGCTTTGGGGGCCATTTTCTTTCAAACCACTACAACTGTTTTGCTAATAGAATGAAGCCAAGGTAGGGCATTAAAATCACCATGGTGCCCACTGGATGCCATGGTTAGACAGGGAGGTGTGCCATTTCAGCTTCACTGTTACTTTCAACGTGCGCTCGGCTCATTTTTGGAGCAGGTGTCTTACTTTTTGAGTCATCTCCCCAGCCCTTCTGTATTGTTACTTGGACTTGGACTTGTCTGATCCGCCTGATGAACTGCAGGGTTCAGTCTCCATCAGTGAGCTACTCTGAACAAAATCTGGCCTGTGGGTTTGAACACACTTGGCCTTGGACCATCTCCCGAGCAGTCCACTGAGGGAGCACTTAGAGTGCTGGCCCATCCTGAAATCACGTTCGCTCAGACACTTCTCTGAGGAGGACATGTCCCAGGCTCGCCATGTTTCTCCAGATGTTCAGAAGACAGCTGCTACTCGAGATGAAAAGTAGCAGCAATAGTGATAGAAATCTACCAAAATTGTCTACCACGAGCAGACCCGGCTCAGGGGGTGATGTTTTCTAAGTAAAAGTAGAGAGAGGTGAGCATACACCTAAGAATAACATCTGGTTTGCTGCTACCAGCCCATTCCAGGTCCAGAATGAAAAACAGGAGCTGTATCCAGGGTAGTTTCAGGAAGGCAGGCAAGCAGATGGAGTACTTGCTTGAGGAGAAGTAGGAAGTGTCTGCTGCCAGGGCGGATAGTCTGTGGCATTCCATGGGACAGTCATTTGAATATATCTTGCAGCTGTGTTCTCCTGGGGAGTTAATGAAGGCAGAAAAATCACTCACTACAAACTAGAGACTCTGCGGAAACGCATAGCTTGGGGTGAATAAGGAAGAACTCTTGGAGGTAAGACTCAATGTGGCTGATGTCACTGAGGAGAATGGAGCTTGGCTGGACCTTGGCCATGTGGAAGTGGCCAAGGAATGAATGATTAGACCATAAAAGGAAGAAAACGCTCATCCTAATGTACGCAACACATAGTTCTGGAACTCTGTGGGTTCACAGGATGTGCCAGGAAAGTATCCAGCTTTGAATTTCCTTGTAACTTTACATTCAACTTCCTCAGTCTCAACTCAATTCAAATGCATCACTAAGTTTCACATGAGTCAGCCCACCCTGCATAGATGATCTTTCCCTCCACCCAGGAGTCAAAGGATCCTCTCTTAGTCCAGCATCTATTTCCAAATACCCAGACCTGCAGTGAAACAGCTGGTTGGAGCCTTTCCTAACCCCTGGGCACTAAGTGAGCCATTCTCTCAGTTAGCTAAAAGAATGGAGGGACATGTTATCAGATAGCTACTTGTGATTTGGAGAAACAAAGTTTAAAAATCAGGATATCTCACTACCAAGACACTTTGCTATAAGGATGTTTTGTGTCTTGGGGCAAATCAGTTAACATCTGAAATATGGTTCCCGCATTGATGAGGGAAATATGCCTGGTTCTGCCTCCCTTACAGATCAACTTTAAGAATCAAGCATAAATAATCTAAACGTGATTTGGAAAGTATAGAGCATATTCCAAAACGCAAGAAGGAGTTCTGATTTGAGGGTAGCCCAAGTCTTCATTTATCAGTAAACTAAAAGACCCATGTTTTCAAATATTCAAAAAATAAAGGAATTGATCTTCTTCAACTTTTTCTTAATATGCCCCACCCCCAAGCCCCTGCAAAATTCTCCAGGGCAATTTCTTCAGCTCACAAAATCTATCCTGCAGTATCTTTGGAAATTGGAAAAAAAAAGAAATTGAATTTTAGTTGTGGAATCAACATCTTGACTCTATCTGGAAGGGGAAATGTCTGTTTCCATTAAACAGCCCCATTTCAAGTGTTTCATCTGAGCTGTAAACCTTCATTCTCCACAGAGAAACAAATCCTGACACAGGGTGGAGACTCTATGAGTTGGCACCTGACAAAGATTCTTTATTTCTAAAAAACTATGGTGAGAATTGGATTGGCAAGCCAGAGTCACGCGCCAGTATGTATGATTGTCTGTGGTTCCATTTCAGCATAAATACTACGATGTAAAGCAGGAAGTAATTTTCAGTTTCCCAACAGCTTTCAAGGGAAGCCTGGGTGATTTCAGAGACGGGAACTCACACAAAGATGCAAAGGAAAAAGGGGAGAATGTATACACTCACTGTGTATATACATGGAGTTTGCCTTTAGTGACTTGACGTTCACAACTGGTACTTTTGTTAGTTTTCCAGTTTTCACCCCTTTGTTTCTTTCTAACAGAACCCCACTATGGGTCAGGAGGCACACTCTTACCTATAGTCCTAACAGAACCCCACTGTGGATCAGGAGGCACACTCTTACCTACAGTCCTAACAGAACCCCACTGTGGGTCAGGAGGCACACTCTTACCTACAGTCCTAACAGAACCCCACTGTGGGTCAGGAGGCACACTCTTACCTACAGTCCTAACAGAACCCCACTGTGGGTCAGGAGGCACACTCTTACCTACAGTCCTAACAGAACCCCACTGTGGGTCAGGAGGCACACTCTTACTTACAGTCCTGTGTTTCGCCTCAGCACACTTTCTACTGTCTTGCTGTTGACTGGTTTTGAGTGGGTATGTGTCCTTACTTCTGGCAAGACACTAACTATGGACAGAGGTCTTCTGCGATGTTCATAAGAAACAGCTCATTTCTTTCATGACACAGACTATTGTTTTGCTAGTTGTGGCTTAAACAAAGGCAGCCTTCTTGTGACCTCACTAGGAGCAAAATTGAGGCAGCAGTTAGGAGCTGTGAAAAGCTCGTATGTATGTATATATGTATATATCTCTGTGTGTGTGTGTGTGTGTGTGTGTGTGTGTGTGTGTGTGTGTGTGTGTGTGTGTGTGTGTGTGTGTGTGTGTGTGTATAAGCCTGATGATAGGGCTGAGTGCCTGAAGAATCCAGCTTCTATGTACCCTCCCTGTAAGTTTCTTTTCATTTGCTCTATAAACAGCCCTGTTGATGACTTCATCTGAGTTGGGGTCTTTTGCAGTTGATGGTCAGTATTGTCCTAGCTGATCCATTGCCCAGTCACACTAACACCTGATGCTGACATTGCTATTGCATTGAATGAATGTGAGAACACTGTGCTGAGATGGTGCCCTGTATCATGTGTGAAGAAACCTTCACACACCAATTGAACAGATTGCCAAAGGTATTAAACACACCCGAGTTCTAGGCACCATGCTAGGTTCTTTGAATTGAAAACCCAAGTACTAATCTCAGGGAGTCTGAGACGGAATGTGCTCATGAATTCAAGCATATGGTGCAGCAATGGAGTATACAAACATTGCTGCAAGCCATCGTTTTCCCTCAGAAGAACCTGATGCTTTCTGTACATGTTGTTTATTTGTGTACTTGAGTACTTGCTTGCCTATGTATCTTTCTCAAACCACTTAAAATAAAAGCAATTGTTTTAGAGTACTGCATCTTACTCAATCAGGATCTGCTAAATGAATTATTATTTTGCATAAAACAACTGTTATGTTAGGCAGCATGGTAGTGGCTTTAGGGGATATAAAATTGTAAAGGACTATCCTTGTCTCCAAAAGGACTACGATTTGAGAGGAAAGGTGAATAGTTACCATCTAAGTGTGCCTATCCCACATCAACATCACAGATGGGAAACTTGTGTGGAGTTGACCAGGGGTCAGATCACTTCTGATAAGGGTTATAAGACACTGCTTCATAAGAGACATGGGATTGAATCTGTACCTTGAAAAACATAAATGTTTTTGTAAGCAGAGGTCAAGAAGGGTGTGAATACCATGGGTAGAAAGAACAGCATCACCATAGGAGGTAGAAGTTCCCTTTAGGATCCATTGACTGATGGGCCCATCAAGCATTAAAACAACTCATGATGGGGAGGGGTTGGCTAGACCATTTGATAATAGAAACAGAACTCCAAAATGTCTTGGCATGCTGCAATGAGAAATTGTAGATAAGGATGAAAAGGAAGTCCGGCCTCAAATGCCATTTTGCATTTGCTTAGTAAAGGGGAAATGCATGCAATCACAATTGCTGATGCAAAAAAGACACACACACACACACAACATATGTTTATACAACACACACACACACACACACACACACACACACACACACACACACATTCATTTAGGGATTCACAGGGATTAAAGCACAAACATCTTAGGGGGCATTTTTCTACCTATTAGCAACCTTCCTCTTGCTCAGGGCTGGGTACCACTGTCTCAGCTGACCATTTGACAAAATGGAGTGAATCTTCATAAGAATTCTTATAGTGGCTGTGAAACTCAAAATCGTATCATTCCTCAAGTGAGAACTGAATGAAAACTAAGAGCATTTACACTGGATCTTTATGATGAAGGCTTATTTTCTGCTACATAGAAAACGCAGAGCAAAATGAAGAGAAGGGGACAAATTTCATTTCAACACAGGGAATGTAGTCTTTGGTTTCCAAAAAACAGCTCCAATAGGTCTTGGTATGCATGCCCTTCCTTATGCTCACCTCCACAGCCCAAATTTGGACTCACCAAGATTTGCCTCCAATCAGTGAAATTACTATTGGCACCGTACAAGACCTTAGAGTCCAGTCTACAAGAAGTCTCAAAGCTTCCATTTTTGTAAACCTTGAGCTACTGTGTTGGATGTATAGCCATGCTTCTATGAGAGATCCCAACAGTGCCATCAGTATTATCCAGCTTGGTGCAATATGGATTTCTCCTGGAAGAATCAGAAGCTGGATACATGATTGTTTTAAACACTTTGGTATTGGGGTGATTTGTGACGAGACTAAAGTGACTGATGTTCTTGCCTCACTGGTGTGTGTGTGTGTGTGTGTGTGTGTGTGTGTGTGTGTGTGTGTGTGTGTATACAGGTCCAAGTTAACTGTTACACCTACCTCACTGATGTGTGTGTGTGTGTGTGTGTGTGTGTGTGTGTGTATGTGTGTGTACATAGGTCCAAATTAACTGTTACACCTACCTCACTGATTGTGTGTGTTTGTACCCATATCTAAGATAAATGCTACCTCTACTCTGCTGATTGTGCATGTGGGTATCTGTACATATGTCCAAGTACATTTTGAGTAACTTGTTATACAAATCATATTTTCACATAAGGAAGTTTGTTTGTCTTCACCTTTGAATGGTAAGAAAGGGACATTAACTTCCTCAGACCTTTTCAGCTTGCCTTTCAGCATGGTGTTTGATTTGATGCGCTGTTCTATGCGCATGCCCGTGGGCACTTCTGTTCCCCGACTTCACTGTTTCCCTGACAACTCAAATGTGTAGAACAGCTTTTGCTGTCAAAATTCATCTACCTTTAAAAAATAAAAAATAAAAAACAGAAAGCAAAGTTAAACTGATATCTAGATCAGCAATTAAAAACAAATGCTGTAAACTAAGAGGTCACTTGGAACAAGTGAAAAATATGGAAGAGAAGGCAGAAATCCCCCAAAGACTCCAGGACTTTGATACATACAGCAGAGATTCAGGTCTCACGATAGAAGTTAATGTGGACTATGAAATAGCTTTCTGCAATGGGAAGTCTGGACTGACACCTTGGTAGAATTTAGATTCACCATGGAAACAAACAAAATTTTATTGAAAACGGTTTTGTGGAAAAGATTTGTTTCACATTAAAAAAATAAAAAATAGAAAATTAAAGAAAAGCATTGAGCATCAGACAAAGCACACACTGTTAGGTTTAGATTTGCTTTTGAGGTTTAGTTTTATGGCAACTCAAATGAGCCAAATCTGGATATGTCTCCTTCAAAGCACTGTGGTCCCTATAAAGAATATTTTATACACATCATATCTTTTAAAACTGATAATCCTGTGAGATATATACTATTACTTACTCATTTTTAGAAGAGTAAATGAAGAAAATTATTACTAATTGATAAATAAAATTATGTATCTATTTATAATGCACCATAAAGTTCAGATACATATACAAATCATGAAGTGGTAAATAAACTAATTAGTCTATTACATCACACAGTTAGCAATTTTGTTGTTAAAATTACTTGTTTAATTAAACTGAACACTTGTTCCAGAATTTTCTTGGTTAGAAAAGCTAAAATAGTGAGAAAGTTATGACGTCATTCTGCACTGTGGTAAATTGGAAGCTATTTCGAATAAGAAAAAGTGTCTATGATGAAGAGTATAGTTAATATAATATATATAATATGATAACAATGTTCAGTGTTCCAAAAAGCCACATTGAAGGACTGGGAGAGGGGACAAGTTGTATACTAAAGTGTCTGGTAAGTGTATGAGTCTTAATTTCTGACTTTTCCATTCAGGGTTTTTCTTTCTAAAGTGAATTCACTTACAATGAACAAGTGTATGAACAAATGAAACCTGTAGTGTGAAAAGTGGAGGGAAACTACCCACTCTGCCTTTGAAAAGCACTTCTGAGACCTCAGACGGCTGCTCTGTCACATAGTCTCTGAAATTGTTCCAGATGCTGTCAAACGCTCCATGTGATTTGCTCCTCAGAAACATCCTGCAAGATGGGCGGCACTGTTTTTCTAAATAAATGAGATGAGCTCTGGGAGGGTAGGGGTGGCATGCGAAAGTTGTCACAGATGGAATGAGGTGGAGCTGGTTACAGTTCATGTTTTCCTGCTTTTACATGTGTCAGTGTGTCCTTCTGCTTGAAAGTCACTCGGAGGCACAAACAGTCGGAAAAAAAAATTAAGAATGGCATCATGTAACTCTTAGGACTCAAGAACGTAAGGGACCCTCAACTATAGATAGTTGATGTTCTGTGCCTTCAGTCTGTGTTTGATCTCCATGCAATTAGACATTCGAGAAATACTATTTTGGACCGTGTTTCTCCAGGCTTCCCTGTATTTTTTGGAGGGGACAGGATATGTTTAAAAGCTGGATTCCAGACAAGCTGTCTATCCATTCCTCCCCTGCTGTTAGCTATCTATTCATCCTGACTCAGTTCATGGATCTTTTTCGGCCACTGGTTACCATACTGTTTTCTTTGTGGACAGCAGGGGAGACAGCCCCAGATACACTTGGCAGTGTGGAATGAGGTGTGTGGCCTTACAAAGAGTCTCTCTCCTAACCTTCCTAAGCCCCAGTGTCAGAATGGAGAGAGGCAGACATAACTTGAACCCAGTACTGGAATCTTATCACTCTTCCTCCAAGACAGAACTCCAATGACTGTTTTGACTTTCCAAACCCAAGTCCCCCTTGAGTGAAGGCCCTGTGTCCACCACTGCCACATCCTGCTAATAAAAGTATTATGGACGTCACCAAACCCTTGGTCCACCTCAGCTGCTTAAATTCCTCTACCAAATGTAACACAGGTGAGTGCACACAGTGCTGGTGATGTGATGGGCTGACTCAGTGGTAAGATGGCTCAGTGGGTAGAAGCAATCGCTGGACAACTGGATTTGATCCCTGGAACCCACAGTGGAAGATGAGAGCTAACTCTCCAAAATTGCTCTCCGACTTTCACGCTCAGGCTAAAGCATGTGGGTTCCTTCATACACGCACACACACACACACACACACACACACACACACACACACACATATATATTAAACATACACACAAACCACATATACACCCCACACACACACCACACATACACACACAGACTATACACACATACCTCACATATACAAACAGACCACACACATACCACACACACACACTACACACAAACACACACAAACAGACCACACACACATACCTTATACACTACACACACACACTATACACACATACCATATATACTAAATATACACACATACCATATATACTAAATATACACACATACCACATATATACCACACACAGATATATACTAAACACACATACACACACACATACACACACACACACACACACACACACACACACACGCGCGCAACAAATATACACCACACACATGTTTGTCAGCATGTAGCTCATGTAGCTTTGACTATTGTTGATAGAGTATTCACACACACACACACACACACACACACACACACCACATATACACCATACACACACACACACACACACACACGTTGGTTAGCATGTAGTTTTGACTATTGTTGATAGAGTATTTACACACACACACACACACACACACACACACACACACACACGTTGGTCAGCATGTAGCTTTGACTATTGTTGATAGCGTATTTCCGTATTTCCTTCCACTCCCACGGCTCTTCCCCCCCACCCCCAGCCTTCCTCCTGCTCTGGTTAATCTTATATAAGTTACTGTAGAAATCCTTGATCCCTGGAAACAACTTGATAATGTAACTTTTGGATAATCCACAGAGTCCAGGCTTTCTAAAAATCATGTTGTGGAGCATCTCTGATAAGGAAAAGGTCTCAATGGAGCAACCACTGAGCTTTAATTATTCTCAAAAGAAAAAAGAAGTAAGCCCTGACATATTTTGAGTGGTCACAGTCCTGAGAAGCAGGTGACTATTATCTCGATGCCACAACTAAAGTGCAGCTTAGGCTTTCATAAATAGCCAGTTATAATCAAATCAGAGGCTTTGATAATGCAAGCTACCTTCTCTCTCAGACACTCCTGCAGGAGCATGTCCTAGCTTGACAGTCCCTGTTTCCACAGAAAGATACACAGACCCCATCCAAAAGACCCTTTCGAAAATTCTCTCGTTTTCTAGAAGAGAACAGCAATGGTGGCTGTGTATCTACCTTCCTCAACTTACATTTCTTGTTTTTGAGACTCTTATAGTATCTGAATGTGCTATGTGAGGAAGAAATCAATCAATAGTCAACCAGGCTAGGAATCCCAGGAACCATAGCAACGATTGGCCCTGCAAGATGTTCCCAATAGTACAACAGTGGCACTTTTATCCCCACAGTAATCAACAATTGCCTAATTGGATTTAAAGTCTGCTCAATAGGACAGAATTCATGCCTGGAACTATACAGCCAGTCAACTACCCATGGCTGGAGAAGTCATAGGCCACGGAGGAGAACCTATTCCTGTTATTTTTCTAAACCAATATATTTTTTAGCTGCATTGTAAAGTACTTATATGCTCAGATAAGTGCAACTCTCATTCCTCATCCAAGAAGCTTCTTTTTGTAGGAGATGGAGGAATCTGCAGAGATCCATGAGTGGTCAGAATGCAGAGAATGAGTGATTGTGGGGTGTCTAGCCCCAACTGGTAACTTTCCAGTGCAATCCTTACATACAATGCTTGGGAACACTGAGGAAAGAGGGACAGAGAGATTTTGAGAGTCAGGGGACCAGGAGACATATAAACATTTCATACATATAGGGCAACAAAGGAGCAAATGTAGATCCTTTGCTTTAGAACCTGTTCTCTCCATTGTTAGTTAAAAATGTTTCCTATATCATTTGATGAAGAATTAGGGAGCAGGATGCAAGTCTTTGCTGCCTATGGGAGACTCTGTCTCCCTGCCCCATATTCTAACTTCAGAGTGGTGAATAAAGGTGTTTGTAGCTAAAGAAGAGTTAGGACATGGATATAAGTTTATCACCGAGGGAAAGACAGCAAGGAAATCCTAATAACTGGCTCACTGAATATGTGAGCAATGGATGCAAAACTTAGCAACGACACAGTGGTGAACACATTGTAAGGGAGAGATCAGGATCCGATCCTCCAGGCTGCAACACACCTGAGTGCTCTCAGATGCACCTCTCTCTCTCTCTCTCTCTCTCTCTCTCTCTCTCTCTCTCTCTCTCTCTCTCTCTCAGCTGGGGATCAAATCCAGGGCCTTGCGCTTGCTAGGCAAGTGCTCTACCACTGAGCTAAATCTCCAACCCTACTCTCTCTCTCTCTCTCTCTCTCTCTCTCCCTCTCTCTCTCTCTCCCTCTCTCTCTCTCTCTCTCTCTCTCTCTCTCTCTCTCGAGAGAGAGAGAGAGAGAGAGAGAGAGAGGGAGAGAGGGAGAGAGGGAGAGAGAGAGAGAGAGAGAGAGAGAGAGAGTTCAGTTCAGTTTTCACATGGAAAATGAGTGTGTGTGTGTGTGTGTGTGTGTGTGTGTGTGTGTGTGTGTGTGTGTGTTGGGAGGTGATTTCTAAGACTTTATCCTGTTCAAACATTTTATATTCTATGGCTCTGTCACAAGAAGGCAGTTAAAACCTGTGCTCTCTTTAAAACTTGGAGGTATTTTTCTCTTTAAAGAAACTAGCATTCCACATCTCTCCAGTGGTGCATGGATGGTATGATCCAACTTAGTTTGAGTTTTTGATTCATTTTACAGTGTTCATATTCAATTCCCTAGCATGTTAAGTCTAGCTCATCTTCTCATCTGCTTCAAGAAAGTCCAGACATTTGGCTGAGACAGAGTTCAAAATTCTCCTATTAATGTGTGACAGACCCATATGGAGAAAAGCACTTTCTGCTTCCCATATGGCACCGCTGAATGGGGCTGTAGTTCCTGGCTGTGAAGTGGTTCCATGACCAGGTGGGTGGTTTATTTCACAGGTTGGTGACAGTCATGTTTGACTTTCCCATAGAGAGGAAATGGAGGAAGAATTCTTCTGTTATAGCCCAAGGCTGTCAGCAAAGGTCTATGACATGGGCTATTGATTTCTCTGCCAAGTTAAAGGTAGGTGAACTACTGTGAGGAAAATAAGGAAAATTCAAACCAGCATTTCCTGAAATCCAAGTTTCAGTCTTGTAAGGGTGAATCAGCTTTTACTAAAGAAGACACTCACCACGATCCTACCCTAGTCTGAATGGAATAAGTGTAGTGCAGCTTTTTGTGAAGAGATAAAGAGAAGAAACAGGTTCCCAAGTCCTATAGTAAACTATAAGTCCAAAATTTAAGGCTAAGAGGTTTCAAGTTTTAGATTAGTTTGGGGCCCTCATGAGTCCTGCTGAATCAGGTGTTTTCTTCCAAGGTTTATGATAGAGTTCGCACACACACACACAAAGAGACTGTCATGCTGAAAAGTATCGAGAAAACCCAGGTCAATTCTTACCTTTGATGTCACTCCACTTCTTGAAAAGAGTAAGATCAAACTGGAAAGCGACATATGTCATCTCCACTGCCCACACCCCAGCTTAAGCTGAAACCAATCTCATTGTCCCTACAACCTGAGAGTGAAAAAACAAGCCTCTTACTTTTCATGAATGCTCTTCTCAAATTTTGTTTTTTGATTCTTCATTTCTTAGTGCTGTAATAGATTTTAGTAAACGTGATCCTATGCTCATTATGTGCCATATAATTAGAATTAAGCAAATGTACATAACTTTTCAGTGTGTGAGCTGACATCATCTGCAACTAGGCATGGAAGTATAAAAAGTTCACTGTAATGAAAACCAGTTAGCTGATAGATGATCGGGGAAGACAGATTATGCCAACAGTACTATTACAATCTAGAAAATCAGAAGCAGAAAAGTTATGAAAATGGATTTGCATATGCCATTCAACCTCACACAAGCACACACATGATGGTTTCGCAGAGATGGTTATGATAATTATGAATGTACAATGACTAGAAAGGCTCTAAATTGAACACCCAACTACTGGAATTATTTGATCAGTAAAAGAAAGCTGCTCCTTCTTAGATAAACTTGTGATAGCCCACTGATACCAAAAATTTAGTCATTTTATTAAAGATTACTTATTCCAAAGAAAAAAATGTTCCTCTCCTGTTTACGTACCAGAAACAATCCATCCTTTTTTGGACTATTAAAGGACCAGAAGCCTTACTATCATACAACTGTAGCCATTAACACACGTTTCTTTGTAGTAAACCAACAACTCTAACATTCATTTGTGCCTCACTGGAGCCATTCAGGATTTGTACACATGATGATTGCTTTCAATTTTGGGGACCATGTGTTGCATTATCCTCTCTTGCTTTCTGATTAAATATGTGAAATCACTTGAAACCAAGTCAGACTGAGAATAAATGGATGAGTGGGTTCAGGTAAGCGTGAATGGAAAAACCGGAAGTTAGCATCAAGTTGGCGTGAGATTTTGAGCATTTATTTGACTTACACTGTGTATGTAGAGTACATTTGTTTCAACAGTCCCTATTGAACTCTCATACCTAACTGATCTCTCCACTCCAAAGGGTCCTTCATGGCTCAGAGTACAGTGGATTTACCACCAGTGAGTAAGCTTTACAAGAGCATTGTTGAATTCTTAATGGAAGAAGGCAGACATTGCACAAGTGTGCTTCTTAGCATTTTGAAATCTGTGATCCCACTGGTAGCTCCAAAGCTCTAAACTCCCAGTTTGAGAGCCACAAGAGGGCGCTAGACCACTATATGGCTTTCCTCTCTTTATCACCTGAAGCACAAAGCAGGGGTTGGTGCTAGTTAAACTGAATTTGACAGTAGTAGACAGCCACATAAGTGGTATGTCCTCAAGTCTGTGTCAGAGGCACCCTATAATCATAGATGGTGTACAAAGTTGACCATGAAACACACACTCAGTTGGCATGTGTGGGTTATGCTAAGTACAGTAGAATGCACATATTATTTGTAAAATAACAAAATGGAGTAAGGTCCATTTCTAAATTTCTAAGAAAAAGTAGGGTGGTATTTTAGCCTGTAAGCTTAAAATGGCACCATGGACAACAGGGTAGTAGGGGTAAACATTGGAGTTAGACAGATAGGAGCCTTCTACATCTGCTTTTGGAAAACCTCACAATCAGCAAGACTCCTGTTGGCTACAAGATTCTCTCGAGTCTGAGATTTACACTAGGCATCACCCCGGCTATTCATTTTCTCTACTCCTGGAGCGCTGTAACCTCACAGGCCTTCTAGAAAACTGGTCCAGGCTAATGAACCCACACACCTCTTCTAAACACAGACCGAGGCTGGACAATTAGCATTCCACTTGAAAACAAGGGCAAGAAATTCAGTCAATAGATTCGTTTGAGTCAAATCAACAAACAGATTATTTGGGTCAGAGAAGAAGTGTCTTTCCAAATTCAAAAGAGCCAATCATGCCAGTTCAGCCAAATGTGAATCAGCATGGGGAAAAGTAATCAGTCAAGAATCTTGCTTGGGATCATGGAAATCACATCAAGAATGAAGATGGGCTTTCTTTTCTCTTCCTTCCTTCCTTCCTCCCTCCCTCCCTCCCTCCCTCCCTCCCTCCCTCCCTCCCTCCCTCCCTTCCTTTCTCTCTCTCTCTCTTTCTTTCTTTCTTTCAATAGTAACATGTAATATTGTAAAGAAAATGATTCTTTTGATACTATAATCATGTAGAAAATATTCTTTCCACTGAAGATGGGTGGGTAGATAAATAGAGATTAATAGATAGACTCAGACTGTGTGTTATAGAAATAAGCTATTTAATAGGTCAAAGGAAAGACTCTTGCAGCCATAGGAACAATGTGAAGGCATCATTTTTCTGAAGCCTTTCATCTATTTGGAGGCAATGAATGTGTGAGTAATTTTATGTAGTCCTTTCTAACCATTAAGGACATGCTCCCCAACCTCTAGTTTTTATTAAATAACCTTCACTCTGAGTTCTAGACCAATGGCTTCCAGTTTTGTTTTGTTTTCATTTTTTAAAAAAAAACTGCATGTATTTTATATATGGGAGTTCAGTGTATTATTTTGATATGAGTTTACATTGAATGACCCCTGTGTCTGCAGCAGATATGTCCTGATTTAAGTCTTAGTGCCTCAACTGTCTTCCCATCTTCCTAAACGTTGATCCAGGCTATGGCTGCTGTGAGTCCATTCTTTGGTCCTGCTCTCAACTTTTGCTTTCTGTCTCCATCCATACGCTTCTCCCTGGGAGCTGATCTCCTGGCATTGCCTCTGGGGTAGCATTCTTTTTAATGTTAGGTGTGCAGAGTTTGGTGATAACATTTCGGACTCTTAACTTGGCTTCAGTCAACTATCTTTGCTTCTACTGTTTAACTGGCCATTTAAAAAAAATCTCATTTTTTTTCTGAATTCTAGTTATCAGTTACTTTATACTCTCTGTTTCTTGACTCTTTTATTAGCTTATTGGTATACTTCAACTTGTAACTTTCTCTCTCCTAGCTCTGTTTTCAGAGATAGGCCTAGGTTGACAGTGATGATGTACATCTTCTCAGAAAGTTGCTTTGTCTTCTGGGATTCCCTCTAGCACCCAATGGAGATGACCCAGGACCATCTCCCTAGGGTGGGACTCAGAAGCTGCCTTTCTGGCTTGTCTTCTCTCTGCTGCCAGACACATGTGTTTTTAAATTAGGAAATGAAAATGATGGTTGTTGAGCCTGCCAGCAGCTCATCTAGTGTGCTCCAGGGAAAATGTGGTTAACAGAGCTAATGTCTGTGCCAGATGACAGCAGCTTATAGGAAACTGTTGAGACACACCAAGTGCCATAGCTTCTGACTGGGAGAAACGAGTGGGGTGTTAGCCCTCACAGAGGCTCCAAAGAGAGGCCCATAAAGTTAGCCAGGGGTCTCATCAGGAAATATATCTCTACTAGATACATGCAGGGTTAGGCACACAGGGTAAAAGGAACATGGAAGTTTTTCAAATTTTTATTTTCATCCAAAAGAGGCTGTAAGCAGCTAGGCTGGGCAGATAATTAATTGTCCCAATCACCTGTGTTATATGGAGGGTGACAACACAGTCCTCCTCTAATTACCATAGATACTGGCTCCAAAGTCCTTTTGAGGTTTGTGGTCCTGTGCATAACAGTCCTTCATGATGGGGCAGAGGGGTGGGTAAAAGAAAGGGGAGTGTGGGAATTTGATCCCTTTGTCTAATCTCAGAACTGAGGCTAGGAAAATTCTGCGTTATCTTGGCTAAATTGTGGTTTTTCTGCATCTGTCAATGTTGAAATTAGTCTGATTGCCGGAATTATTCAAAAATTGTAGCTGTGCAATTTTGTTTCATCTGCGATTCAGATGCCAAAGCCTGGTGACACAAGTCCCACTGGGCATGCTGCATGCCGCTGTAACGTCAGATGACACTTAGGAGCTCGCGGATGTGGTGTGTCACACTGTCACCTTTAATCTACCTCTGTCTGCTGAAATCTCACACACTGCTAGGCCCACCGCAATGCCACTGCTCCATTGATATCTCCTTATCCTGTCTCATCCCTCTTTGGTGCTCATAACACTTGGTGTGGCTCTAGTTAGTACTGCCATCAAGATTTGACGTTGCCACAAAACACCTTTGTAACACTGAGCCTCCGACTTCTCATCCTAGTTAGAGGAGGCTCCCCAGAGCTCTCGTCTCCTCCTGAGGAATTAATGACTGCCAATGATTACTGGGAGATGGGGTGCTATTTTCTTTAATGGTGTAGACACTGGGGGGCTATGTGGGAAAAAAGAAAGGGCTCCAAGTGAAAGGAAGGGGCATAGGAGAAGGTAATAGGGCAAAAATAAACACATTATATCGATATGTATCAAACTGTCAAAAACAAAGAGAAACTCTTTACCAGTGACTCCTAGAAAATAAATAGACAAAACAAAAAGAACTCTCAAAACCAAAAGCTACCTTTGACACATTCAAAAAGGAGACCCCCACCGTTGCTATATGTCCCAGGTACAATAAGAACCTTAAAGAAATGAGGCTTGCATCTGATTAATAAAACACATCCCTTCCGTTCACGTGATCACATTCGATCCTTGCGTGAAGTCCTTTCTCCTTTAGTAAAATGGAGGCTGCTATAAACTCAGAGGCAGAGAGGTAGAATCACTCTGCATAGAAATGAGAGATAGGAATCAACGACCTGGATTTCATCTGTTCCTTTCTCTCCAGCATGTAGCCTCCCAGTATGCTCCCCCATCCTTCCCGAGAAAGAGCCCCAGGAAGCACAAAGGGACTTCTATTTCCATCTTTTAGTTCCAACAAGATGAGGATCAGCAGGCCGGCAGACACACTTGGGAATAATGGCTGTCCTCTCCCCACAGGCCCCCTGCCCCCAGTGCCTTTATCCCCACTCAGAGTGACCTAGACAGAACAAGAGCGCTCTGTAATGACCACTTCGTCAGCGGGGGCTGTGTATTTAGTAGCAGGAAATATAAGCTTTTGTGGTCAGTGTGACGTCATCCCACCCACTAAACAGGCCTTTATAACTTAACCACAAAAAGGCTTGAAAGGGAGAGACACACACATACAGGGAGAGAGGGCATGGGACCACGAGCTGTTGTCTGCCTGAAAGGAGCATTGTGTCTTCCAAATGTTTCCCCAAAGCCTGATGTTTGGGCTGCTGGAGACAAACATCTGGGTGATATATGGTATTTTCTCTACATCATCCAATGCCCCAGATCATCTTCTCTCTCTCCCTCTTCTATTTTCTTCTTCCTTCACCCCCTTTATCCTTTGCTTCAGCTTTTTACTCCCCCTTAGTCTAAAAATAGCCAAGGGTACATTTTTAAATTTTTCTGTTGTTTTTAAATTTGGGGGTGTATTGGTGAAATTATTAAGGCCACTCCACGTAGTTAAAAGGGAGGTTTATTTTGTGGGGTAACTTACAAGTGAAGGGATAGGTTGTAGGGTCTGGCAAAGGTGTGGCGCAGTTAGATGGAGTTCTCTAGAGAACTCTGCTGGGTCTACCTCCAGCATCCAGGATCCAGGAACCAAGAGAGCTGGCGCATCAGGGTCCCGGGTCTTCAGGGTCCTCTCTTGGCCCCGCCTTGTAGGCATGACAGTTACCGAAGCCTCAATGGGTGTTGGAACCTCCAGATCAAAGCTGGAATGGCTACCCACTACAGGGGTGCATGATACCTATTGACATAAACTTTTTTTTTTTTTTTTTACTTTTCTTCTGGAGTGCTTGCTGTTAGGAAGAAAAAAGGAGGAAAAGGAAGGATGTGTGTGTGTGTGTGTGTGTGTGTGTGTGTGTGTGTGTGTGTGTGTGTCTGAGAGAGAGAGGGGGGGAAGGAGGAGGAAGAGGAGGAGGAGGAGGAGGAGAAGGAGGAGGAGGCAAGGACACAATAGTTAAAAAGATATCACCATCATAGTGACATGCATAAAATGTCTAAGTCACCAATATCTTGGTTTTTTTTTTCCACTGGTTTCAGAGGAGCTGAACGGAATGACTCAGTAACTTTGGGGACCATAGTGTGCAAGTTCACAGCAATTGTCCACCCTACATTTAATAGGCTCTTACCTATTGTTTTACTTTGCGGTAAAGAATGGTGTGTATTGGGCATGGACACCAATGTTCACATTAAGTACTGACAGGGAAAGAAAATGAAGATGGATGGATGTGGGCAAGTTTGTTTTTGTTTTATTTGAATTTGTTTGGTTAGGAGGGGATTTGTTTGTAGTTTGTTTGTAAAGCAGACAAGACAAAGGGCACAGGGAAACCGAGTTTACCTATGCGAGACATCTGTGTGGACTTTTCACTTGTCTCTCACATCTTTGAGACTGGGGGTAACAGTCAGGGAAAAAGAAAAAGGAGAGAGAGAGGAGGGGAAGCCGTGTTGGCGGCTGTATGTCTGACCACTAAATTAGGCTGATGGAAAAGTATGGCTTCCTCAATTTGCAGGGTGTGGAAAACTCCCTCCCAGGGCTAAGCTTTCCTTTGAGGAATGGACAGCAGGAAACACCTGCTTCTCTCACCCTGGCGTTTTGCCCTTTAGGAATTTTGGGTTTCCTCCCTCTCACTGTCTGTGTTGCACAATGGACAAGCAGATTTTCACAGTACCCCTTTAAGAGAGGAAGTCTGGAATCATCTATTAGCAATAAACACACTCTGATGGCTTTCCTATCTGCCCCCCTACTCTATTCTCCTGCCTTCCAATTGACTTCTATTATTGCTTTCTCAAGCCAGCTCCCCTGACTCTTATGCTAATAGTATTTTCCTCCTAGAATAAATCAAAAATAAGAAGTAAATCCAAAATGTTGAGAGGCAAGTGTACTTTCTGTTCATTGGGATTCCTAATTTTAGATTTTGCCTTTCCCCTTCTTGCAACCAAGGGGGAAGCAAATGCAATTCCCACTTTGGAAAGGCATGAAAAACAGATGCAAGTATGCATCAGACTGAGACAGCAGCTTTCAAATGTCTTCCCGAAGGAGGGGCTCTGAGCTGTTAGCAGCTTCTTGGAGGAGCCCTCATGCACCATGGAAAACATCAGCCCATAAACCATGTGTACAGCCATGCACAGAATGGAGGATTGCTTTTACTATATAAAAACATCCAAGAGACTCAGAAAACTGCCATTAGGCTTATGAAGTCTATCAAAGGTCACCAGATCCAAAGACATGAGCATCTCCAGTGATGTCTACAAAATGAATGTCTTTCTATACTTCCATCTTTTGGTCTCTTTAGAAACAAAGAAAAACTTGCACAGAAAAGGCAAAGGGAAAAATAAGCAACTGAAAGCATTCTAATCCTGGGAAGAGTTCTATGCTACACATGTCTGGTCCATGGAAAGGGTATTTCGCCTTTTAGGGGATCTATATTAGGCAGATGTGCAGTGTTTGAGTCAATAAAACTTAAGGAATCACTGTAAAACTAAGGACAGTAACCTTGACACATACTGAGCTACCTCCTTTCTCGATCAATCTGTAAGGTTGGGCTGATGGGATAGAAGGGCATTACTGCTGCTTCTGTCCATAGGTCTTGAGGTGGATGCTTTATTCCAACTGCTCTAGAAATCAAGAAAGAAATGAGAAAAAAAACAAGGGAATAAAATTTATGAAAGGAATACTAAAGACTGATCAGTGACAAGATGAACAAATTCAACCTACTTGGTGATCAGAGAAATATAAGTGAAAACCTAGAGGCTCATGGCTACATCTTAGCTTGGTCAGAATGGAAAATAAGAAATTTCATAATTAAAAAATACCTTAATGATTACAGTAGCAACATTTTGGAAATGATACTATGACCCAGTAGTCCTGTTGTCTATAATTTCACTTTCTGCAATTTCAGCTTGACCTAAAATATGAAATGGAGAAATTCTAGAAACAAGCAGTTCACAAGTTTTAATGTCTATTGTTCCAAGTGTCAGGATAAAATCTTATGTCACCCTCTCTGTCTCATTCAGGATGCTCATCACTGCTTTGTCCAGAGCAGTAGTTCTCAACCTTCCCCTTTAATACAGTTAGTTTCTCAGGTTGTGGTGACCCCCAACCATAAAACTACTTTCGTTGCTAATTCCTAATTTTGCTACTGTTATGAACTATAATGTAAATATCCGATATATCGGGTATCTGAGACGTGACTCTGTAAAAGGGCCATTCGACCCCAAAAGGGGTTGCGGCCACAGGTTGAGTGCCACTAGTCTGGAGCATCTATCCTGTATATGCTACCCAGCCTCCATTAGGTACTTAGGCATCTCAGATATCAAGGTTTTTGTGGTCACTTATCCTTATTTTATTTAATAACCACCCAAAAGCACAAGAGTAATGATGCTGGCAACTCAGACATGCCAAGAGGCTGTAAAGTACATCCTTTGGGTGAAAAGATAAATGCTCTCAACTTAAGGAAAAGAGAAGATATGCTAAGATTGCTAAAGTCTATGGTAAGGACAAATCTTCTACCCATGAAATTGTGAAGGAGAAGCAAGGAATTCATGTTAGCTTTGCTACCACACCTGACACTGAACAAGTGAAGGCTACAGAATTTGTTATGTGAAAAAGATATTGACTTATAGGGTTCCATGATTTCAGATGTCTACTGCGAGGTGGGGGGCGAGAGTCCTGGAAAGTCTTCCCAATATGAGGAAATACAACTACATATGCAGTCATTAAAATGCTACTAACCATTGAAAGTGATCTGCATTCTAAAATGCCTTAACACTGAAACTAAGGCAGTATACTATTCTGGCTTTATTTGCTGTGATAAAAATATTCTGATCAAAGCAACTTAGGAAGAAAAGTGCTTATTTGGCTTACAATTCCAGGTCATAGTCTTATCATGTGGCTAGGTCACAGCCTTTTGAGATAGCTGGTCACCTTATAGTCATAGTCAAGAACAGAGGCAGACTAATGTACCCATGTTGCCTCACTTGCTTCTTTGTTAGTTTTTTTCATTTTTATATGATCCAAAGCCCAGCTTAGGGGATGGTGCTACCTGCAATGAGATGGGTCTTCCTACATCAATTAATGATCAAGACAATCCTCCACAGACATCCCTACTGGTAAACCTGTTGTAGATAATTCTTCATTTGAAATTATGTTCCTAGGGGATTCTAGATTATGCCAAGTTGACTAACTAATACATATGAATTAAGGAGAAAAAGGTAATGAAATATGTATACCAGCATTCTTCTTAAAGAAAATATGTATAGCCAAACGGTGGTGGCGCACACCTTTAATCACAATACTTGGGAGGCAGAGGCAGGCGGATCTCTGTGAGTTCAAGGCCAGCCTGGTCTACAGAGTGAGATCCAGGACAGGGCACCAAAACTACACAGAGAAACCCTGTCTGGAAAAACCAAAAAGAAAACATGGATATGTATAACCACTACAGCAGCAGCAGTGATTATCTTGAGATTCTGAAACTATTTGTAACAGCTTTATTTTTCAACATTGCTCAACTGTTTCACAGTGAACATAAGCTACT
Organism: Onychomys torridus; assembly: GCF_903995425.1. NCBI lineage: Eukaryota > Metazoa > Chordata > Mammalia > Rodentia > Cricetidae > Onychomys > Onychomys torridus. The sequence goes on along the minus strand of NC_050465.1, from coordinate 57,546,887 downwards.
TAAATGATCAACAAACTTCATCTCTATTTGGGAGTAGTATATAATTAAATAAGATTCTGGGAGCATGCTGCACATCGAGGAACACTGCATTAGAAACACTTAGCCTTGTGGACAGTGTATGATAAGGGCCCCTGTTAACCCAACCCACTCCCTCAGAGCCCTGCCATATTAGGCATTATCAGTAGACACTGTTCAGATTTATCTCTCTTATGAATCTCTTCTATTTGCTGAGCCTCAGTTTCATCATCTATAAAACAATGGTAATTTCCACCTTGCAAGACAGTTATAAGAATTCAGTGAAATAATGTGAATACATTGCTTAGAATGAGCCTAAGCAATACTATATGGTGTGTATGTATAGTATATATTTATATATACTATAAATTTATACTCTAACAATCATATAGTGTAGATTTGTTAATAGATATATCACACCAGAATGTATGCTATGTGCCAGTCATGGCTTGTTTATTAGTAGTAAATTAGTAGTTATGTCCTGCCTCAACTGAGTGTACCAGGCTTTGCTGACCCGAGCCCTTATCCTTTTGGAGGAGAGGATGGGGGATGGGTTAGTGGGGGAAGATTGGGGAGGGTGAGAGGAGGGATGAGAGGGGAATCTAATCTGTGGTTGATATGTAAAATGAATTTTAAAAAATCTTTAAAAAATAGGATACTGTGAGTATAGTGAAGATGTCTTTGGCCATGAATTGCCTTTGCCTTGTTTCTTTTCAGTGAATTGTGTCCTGGGTTCTCTGGTGTGCTGACTCCTTGCCTTTCGGGGGGAGGGGGAGGGGAGAGAGAGAGAGAGAGAGAGAGAGAGAGAGAGAGAGAGAGAGAGAGAGAGCTGTTCCTGCATGGGGAATATAACATTAATGTTCTACATGGAGACCTAGTATTGCCACAACTTTGACCTACAAACAGTAGAGGGACAGAAAACAAGAAAACAAAAGGTGAACATTCTGTACTTAAGTTGCTGTCAGTTAGATGCAGGACCCAAGCCAATGCTCTCCAAACTTTGATGTGGTCAAATACTTCCGATATGAAGAAAACTAAGTACTTAGGAAGCTGAAGTTTGACTCTCTCTTGTGAAGGCTTTCAGAGCCAAACTGAAGCCACAGAGACAAGTCTGCTCAGAACCATCAGGATATTATAAAACAGTGGAGAAGGAAGACACTCAGAACCATCAGGATATTATGCCTGGGATCTATCTATCTATCAGGTGACTTCCTATAGACAGTGACAAGTAGGAAATGAGATGAGATGGAGATGGAGGCAGGGGATTCTCCACTAGCTCTCCCCCTTACTGGCTGTTAGAGGCTGGTCAGGGCTTCCCTAATGAACATGACTCTATAATGCTTTCACTGTAAAATGGAGACTACAGAATGTTGACTCCTTCAACCTGCCAACCACATCAGGTTATGGGATGGCCTTCCAAGTTTGATGGATTTGATGAGATCCATCCTCTAAATGGTGCAGGGCTTAGATAAGACAGATGTGTAGGGAAGGAAGTATTGGAGTCCTCGGTGAGCTCATTTCGGTGACCTGAGAAGGGGTCACAGAGTACCAGGGGGGGTCAGTAAGATGAGTTTAAGAACAAGCTGAGAAAATATGACACCATGGGAGAGTGCTGGGAAAGAGCAGTCACCAGCAAAAACCTCTGGCACCTAATTCCCACCAGTAAGGAGCCAACTTGGAAGCAAGCAGCAACCTTCTGTGCTGGGTTCAAGTGAGAACTGGCTAGGACAAAGAGGTTCTGGGGTGCAGAGCTGAGAGGAAGAGGAGGTGGCCTGCCCAGCCTGGCCAGCCTGGCCAGCCTGGCCAGCCTGGCCAGCAGCACTCAGGATTGCAGAATCATGCTGCTCAGACTCCTTGCCTGCCTTCTACACACAGCCTGACATGTCCCTTTCTTCCTCCTGCCTGAATGCCAAGGCTGATGAGGGCAGGGGTTCTGTCATGCTGGGGCGCTCCATCGCTGGCTGGACCAAATGATGGCCATCTGTAAAAGGAGATGATCCATGCTCTACCTCGCTTATGGAGTTTTGGTTAAAAAAAAAAAAAAAAAAAAAAGCAAACCAATGTGTAAATGCCTTAAAATGTCCAAAAGTACTCTACGTACCATACTGAAAGCATAAATGTTTGTCAGGTCAGAGCCTCATTAATTACAGCTTTCAAGTTCACTCCTAGGCCAAGGTACACTGGAGCCTAACACCCAAAAGATCGTGGTATCTGGTTTCATCATGCTTCCTTGCTAATATCTATTGGATGTCATAACTGATATTATTTTTTTAAACATTGCAAGGATGTTGGGAAAGTGAAGGCTAGCAAGATGGTTTAGCAGGTAAAAAGCACTTGCTGCACATGCTAATGACCTGAGTTCGATCCCCAGCCCTCACTGTACCCCTCCCCAAACAACTGTTGGATGTAGTAGTTCCAAGTGTCTGTAATCCTAGCACTCCCGTGGTAAGTCAGGAGATGGAGACAGGAGAACTGCCCCAAAGCTGAAGGGCCTTTTCAGCAGAAACAAAAACCACCAGAGAGACCTTTTCTCAACAAGGTGAAAGGTGAGCCCTGATCCCAAAAAGTTGTCCTCAGAACTCTACTCATATTGTAGCATAAATTATACCCACAGAGTCTCTCTCTCTCTCTCTCTCTCTCTCTCTCTCTCTCTCTCTCTCTCTCTCTCTCACACACACACACACACACACACACACACACAGAGAGAGAGAGAGAGAGAGAGAGAGAGAGAGAGAGAGAGAGAGAGAGATCATACACATGGCCACATCAAGGAGTAGGGGAGAGGGAAAGGGAGAGAGAGAATTAATGTTAAAATGTATAACAGGAAGGGGTTTAAAAGTGGTAAAAAAAAAAAAATCTCAGAGCAAGAAACCACCACGTCTGAAATTCTTCACATCCCTATTCACCTTGGATGTGGTGCCTGGAAAATGTGTTTGTGCACAGAGTCCTATGAGAAGAAATGAGTCCAGAGCTCTACCCACAACCTCCTTGTCCTGTACCTCAACACAACTTTGCTTTCTGGGGTGGGGGTGGTCTGAAGGCCTCTACCGTCCATCATCCTGGAGCATGCCATGGCTAAGGCATCACTGGAGTGTTTCATGCATTTGCTAAACTCCCCCACAGCTGTGAGCTGGGAAGGTACTGGAGATGCAGGGTGAGTTTCCATGTTCAGTTTATAAATGCTGAGGCGCCCTAAGGGGAGTAGTATAATGGAACAAAATGAAGAACCTCAGTGCAGTGTCTCCAGGCAAATCAAGACAGTTTAGCTTAGGAAGACACATGGCTGTGAGCAAGGTCTATGCAAGCATTTCCCCTCTGTCATAGTCTGGGTGACATGACACCCAATACTTCCACTCCGCACACCTGTTAGAGGGTTTGGATGAGGTAGTGAGTATTTTAAAGAGAGGTTGTGTGTGCCAAGTGTCTTAAGTGGGCCTGGAATTTGGTAGGTGGAAGGAAGAGAGATAGCAGACTCGAGTTTAAAGCCTTCTGGAGAGGGAAGCTTGTAGCATGAATCTTAATGGTACTTGTTAATAAAATCAAACCTGGAGCCAGGTATTGAGGTGAATGCTGGAAGATCAGAGAAGCAGAACAAACCACAGCTACCTCACCTCTCCAGTTCCTCAGCTGATCCTGTTTCCTCAGACTGGAAGCCTCTTAGGGAACTAGAGAGGTGAGGTAGCTATGATTTGTTCTGCTTCTCTGATCTTCCAGCATTCACCTCAATACCTGGCTCCAGGTTTGATTTTATTAACAAGTACCTTTAAGATTCCTGCTACATCTGGCACCCAACGTTCATGGTACGAATTCATGAAAAAGCCTCTTGCCTGTGGCCTTGCAGGCCCCAGCTCAGACCCAAGCTACTCAGCCAGTTGTGATGGCACACTGGTTGGATTTACTGAAGAAGGCAGAGGCAGGAGGATCCCGAGTTTGAGGCCAGTCTAAGGAGAAGCTTCAGCTGGGGCTGAGCCACAAACAGCGGTGGGACCATGGAGGCAGTGGTTGCTGCTCCAATTTGCTGGCTCCTTCTCATCGTGTTGGTGACTGCGGTGATGCTGCTACCTGGAACAAAGGGTTTACTGCTGATTGTTCAGAGAAGAATTGCCAGGACCATCGTGTTATAAGAAAACATCAACAAAGGTCAGTTTGGAAAAGTTTGGCAAGACAAATGGTGGGGAGAAATTGCTGTGAAGATTTTCTCTTCTAGGGAAGAACATTCATGGTTCTGAGAGATAGACATTTTTTCAGACTGTGATTGCTCCAAACCACAGAAGAGGCACCCCCCCCAAAAAAAAAATGTCTAAATGTCTGCAGGGAACCATGACCACACCTAACAGTGACTTTGAAATCTTCAAAAAGATGATAGGATCCCACAACGATGATTCCACATGGACTATGGTAAAGCCATTAAGCTGATTACTAGCAAGAAAAGATTGACTTTGGGCTACAAACTGGTAAGGACAATTTCAAGATGACTAGCAGAGATGATCCAGCTGATAGACTACTCGAACAAGGACTTGTGACAAGCCCTGAACTTTCCTATTGTGCAGCGGCTGGACAAATGATACAAGACTTGACAATTAACTCAAAAATTTTCTTTTCAGGATCCCCTAAAGATGTCTTCACCCCTAGAAAGCAGGAAGTCATTTGAAGAAAATCCCAAGAGGTGGGATAGGAGGTTTTTGGTTGTTTAATGAGTTTTGGATATTGTCATTGTTTACGATGGTTGGTTACAAGTTAATTGTCAATGGTCAGGAAAAATGCTGAACAAGGAGATTAAATTCAGAGTTTTTATTTAAAAAAGAAAAAGGAGACTATAGATATGAGGTAGATCACTGAATCTACCCTGAGAAAAAAGATAAAGAAATAATAAGATATGGGTAGATAATTGAATCTACTCTAAAAAGAACAAGGGGAAGATATAAAAATGACAAAAGGTAGCTTATTGAATCCAATAAGAAAAGAAAAAAGAAAATATGATATGATAAGATAAAAAGGTCAATTATTAAATCTACTTTTAAAAAGGAACTACTTGTTTTAAATAGGATAAATAATGAAATTTTTTTGTCTGAGTTTATCAAATGTTACTGGACTGGACATTGTTATATATTAATGAAGTTTTTCATCTAAATCTGTCAAATGTTAATGGACTAGACATCGTTAATGTAATTCTTGACTGTATATATTGTATATACTTATTGGATAGAGTTTTTCTTGTATTCGTTATAAGCTTTTTTAAATTTTAGACAAAAAAAGGGAAATGTGGTGGTATTGTGTTCCCCAAAATATTGTATTACCCTAATAAACTTATCTGGGGTCAGAGACAGAACAGCCACAATATTAGACATAGAGGATAGGCAGTGGTAGCACACGCCTTTAATCCTAGCATTCCAGAGGCAGAAATCCATCTGTTCAAGGATACAGCCAAGCATGGTGACTCACGCCTTTAATCCCAGAGAGTGATGACAGAAAGCAGAAAGGTATATAAGGCATGAAGACCAGAAACTAGAAGCATTTGGTTGGTTAAGCTTTTAGGCTTTTGAGCAGCACAGTTCAGCTGAGACCCATTCTGGATGAGGACTCAGAGGCTTCCATTCTAAGGAAACAGGATCAGCTGAGGAACTGGAGATGTGAGGTAGCTGTGGCTTGTTCTGCTTCTCTGATCTTCTAGAATTCACCTCAAAACCTGGCTCCAGGTTTGATTTTATTAACAAGTACCTTTAAGATTCATGCTATAGAAGCTCTAGCATCCTCTCGTGTGCTCTCCTTTTTCTCCATCTTAGGAACCTTGTTTGGAGTCTTGAGTATGTTATTGGTGACTTCAGCAAGCCCAGGCTATCCAGAAAGCATTTAATGATAGGTAGCAGTGGTAGGTTACCTGGCTGTTGGGGATGCCAGGGGAAAGGTGAGTGCAGAGGTTGGCTCTCTGAAAGGAAGACATTGAGCTTGGAGATTGCCTTCTTTCTGTCGGAGGCCTGAAGCCTTAGCTCTACTTGTCTGTGTTAGTTTATTCGCTATGTAAAGGAAACAGGGAGATGGGGGAGGAGGGAAGTTCACTCTTCTACTTGTTAATCTTGAATGCAGAGTGAGTACATCTGGACCAACCTGCATCCTCCTCACTGTTCCATCAGTCAGCCAGTGTTCATCTTGTACCTACTGGGTGTATATATACTAAGTCCCCAGGAAGTTGCCTGGGGGTAGGGAGACCACATAATGTTGTCAAACCAAGGGAACAGGATGTTGCCTTAATTGTTTACTGATATGACTTGGGGTCAGCTACCATACTTCAATGAGCTTTAGGTTTTTTTCAACTACAAAATGAACATAGTAATTCACACCTTGTAATTTTTGTTTTTTGTTTTTTGTTGTTTTGAGATGGGTTTCTCTGTGTAACAGTCCTGGCTATCCTGGAACTCACTTCCTGGAACTCACTTGGTATACCATGTTGGCCTCACAAACTCACAGAGATCTATCTGCCTAACTCTGCCTCCCAAGTGCTGGGATTAAAGGCATGTGCCACCACCTCCTCGCTCATAGCTTGTAATAGTAATAGGCATACTGAAATAGAAACATATGCCTATAATATTATAATAGCTTAATAAGTGGTAGTTGTAGTTACTATTATTATTATTATTATTATTATTATTATTATTATGTGATGCAATTAGAAGCAGGAGACAAATTAAGCTGAGTTGCCAACTCAAGTAGAGGAGTTATTAGGACCTAAAACTACCTTTCTACTTCCCGGTCACCGTGAGGTAATCAGTTTTTTTGTTCCACACACCTGCTGCCATGATGTCCTGTCTTATCACCAAGTGACTGATGGGTAAATTGTCTAGATGCTTCAAGTAGATCCTTGAGTTCCAGGGAGGACCTCTGCAGAAGGTGTTACAAATAGAGGGAAGAGTTTCTGAAGCAACAAGGACAAGGAGACTTGAAGGAGACCTTCAAAAAGAAGGTGGTGGGAAATGTGCTCAGAGGCCTGAGAGTGGGAAGATGGCCCTTGTGAAGATGGCAGCTCTTACTCTGGGTGAGATGGAGAGTCTGTGAAAAGTGGTCATACCTGGTGTGACCTGAGTCATGTCCTGAAATTTTCTCTGAGAATCAGCAATAGTTACAAAGTGACAGAGCAAACTTCTTTGAAAATGAATAAAGTCTCAGAATATTTACAACGTGCCAGATTTTATCATAAGCATTTTAAAAGTAAGATCTCAGTTAAAAGACACAGAAGACTTGAAGGAAGGATTATGTTTCCAGGTGGCATTTCAGGGAACAAGCTTAGAAAGTTTACAAAACTCACCCATAGATGCACAGCCCATGAGTGATAAGAAAGAATGCTACTATAGTATTGGGGTTTGGGTATAAAGTGTTCCTGGGAAAGGCTCCTTTGCTTAAGGCCTAGTTTTCAGCCATTTGTTCTATTGACAAGTGATTGGATCCTAACGACCATGACTTCATCCATGCAACAATCTGATAACGTCATACAGAATGGGCTAAGGGGAATTCAAGCCTAGTTGGAGGAAATAGGTTATTGGGAACATGGCTTTTGAAGGATATATCTTGTTCCTGACATCTTCCAGCATCCCTTTTTCTCTCTGTTTCCTGGCTACCACAGTGTAGGTGACTGGCCCCTATCAACTTACTGCCTTGATGCTCTGCCTCATAATCATTCCACGGCAATGGAGCAAATCAACCACAAAAATGAAACCTCGGAAACTGTGAGCTGAAGCAAAGACTTGTCCTTTCAAGTTATTTTCTCAGGTATTTGTTACAGCAGCAAAAAGCTAACTGTTGCAGCATGTGCATGAGAGCAGTGGTCCTCAACCTTCCTGATGCTGCCACCCGAGGTGTCATGACTTACAGGTTGAGAACCACTGGTTTAGAAAAAGCTTTGGTCTCACAGCCTGTGTCCTGACCACCCCATGCCATTTCAGACTGTATTTTACCCTCTAATGTTGACAGCTCAATTCTTTGAAACCAAAAGTTTGAGACGTCTCTGAAAGAAGCTCTGTTGTTAGCCAGGATTCTTTTCAAAACGCTTGACGAGTTGAAATGGGCACATGAAGTGCCAATTGGGTGATTTATTCATCTGAGTCATGCAGAGACTTGTGGATTAAGACTGTCTAGGAGGTTAGATAGACCTCTACACTCATCAGGTCCTGGAAGGAACATTGGGGTGTTTACACACAAACACAGGTCCCTGTGTGACAGTGAACACAGAGGGATGGGTTAGCCCTCATCATTGGCACAAAGATTGTTATTATCTAACTCTAACCACCAGCCAGCCCTAGTCGACTAAGCTTGTCTCTACAGCCCTTGGATTATACTTGACAAATGAGAGATTCCTTAAGTGGAAATAATTTTTTGTTTAAATGTTATATTGATCAGACTGGCATTGGCCATTTAGCAATCAGTCCTGGTGAAGAGATGAGCTATTCGAGTGAAATGGTATCTATCGATTAAGATCCACAGAAAGAATTATTGCCCGAAAGAGAAATGAAAGATGGAAAGAAAAGATAGAGGTGAAAGTGTCAACTCAAATGAACATTGAGAATCCTTAGTGAAGCTTCTGTATTGGAGAACAGTATCACAACTCTCAACAGTTCTCACAAAGTTACTTCTACCTCCACTTTAGTAGTAAATGTAGCTAAATATTTAAACATCATCAAGTCTGCACATCAACCACTTCCAAAAGAAACCAAGGTGCTCAAAAGGGTGAGAAGGACCCCAAAGCTGACACCCATCAAATGGAGGAAGCATCTGGCTAAATGCTCTTCATCTCCTTCATTTTCCTTGTATCTCTGGCAGGGAAAGAGTGTTCCTGGTTCCTGAAATAGAGGCTGAGGGGCTTTTTGTTTGCATTTCTCCTCTGAGATCCAAGCTTCTCCATAGTTCTTCTGTCTTGTTTCATTTTTAATACTTTCCCACTTCCTCTGAACCCCTGCTTTTGCACCCCTCAGTTTACTGCGTCTTTTTGTGACTCAGTTTCCTGGTCCACTGGATGATTCTCCAGATACTTTCAAACCATCACAGTTGACAATTCTGAGTCAATTTTCTTGGAATCCATCTTTTGGCTTATCATTAAGTTGTGTTTAAAGAAAAATCAACACTACCCACATCACACTGACTTTCCAATGGTCGACTGTCATTCTTTCCAATGTAAATATTTATGTCTTTAAATTCTTGGTGTTTATGTGAATACCTGAAATAGCAATCACTTGTCTTTTTCTTTAAGGAAACCACACTCTGATCCCTGTCCAGGAGAATTAAGTGAAAAGAAAAAGATAACTTCAAAATCACATGAGAAACCTTCTGGACTCCTTTGGTCAAGAATGGGGTTTAAACTAAATATTGCCAGGGCTGGAATGCAAGAAACTTGCATGAGTTTGTCCATTCTTCTCCTTCTGGGTCACAACACATTTATACTTGGTCAGACAGATGTCTCTGGTGGCCTCCAGAGAAGGGCATGTCCCCATACTCACAGAGCACTTGTTCAATGGTTCCAGTGTCCAACGAGCTTGTCAGTTGTGAAATTCATTGTGTGCCCTGATCCCCTCTGCCACATTATTAACCATCGCCCCCTTGCCCATTCCCCAGTGGACATGGAACAGATGGCTATTATCTTCTCAGGGTCGGACCCTGCAGAAGCATGAGAGTCTGAGGCAAAACTCGTCAGCAACTTCCTTCCATCCGTCATCACTCCTCATAATACCCTCCGCTGCCCCCATCCTATATCTGCACTCCATAAATTACCATTGAAACACTAGATAAAAGACATAATGGGGAAAAAGCATAGAGCCTGCTAGGTCTCTCTATGGCCTGCTGCTACTTAACATCTTGCCCATGGCAAATGGCCCTTGCTGTATTTCGCTACTAATCCATTCAATCTGATTGTCCTCAGAAATAACAGGTGACATGGACGAGGGTCCAGAAAAGAGACAGATGACAGCAGCCATGATTATGTGTGTGAAATCACAATTAGAGCTTACAAGAAAGCCAGAAATTATCTTGCAGCATAAGGCAGGCCCCAATGATGTCCAGTGGCTTTCATTCAGATTGTTCTAAGAAACAATTTCCTCCTGAGTTCCCAAGATTCTGAAAACTTCTAGGGTCCTAAAATTTCAGCACACAAACAAGGACAGATATTGCTATGGCTGAAGCTAAGCATCACTGCAAAGAGGTAGAATAAATGCCTTAACCTTGCCTGTGTGGATGCTTTAGGTTCTGTTGACACAAAACAGGAGCAGGGAATCACAGACCGAGACAGAAGAAAAAGTATTCTTTGGTTTCCTGGTTGTCCTGGAAGACAGTCTATAGGGAAAAGGCTCTTTTTGAAAGTAGCTGGAGTTATGGGAGAGATGAGTCGTTAGAGAGAAAAGACAGGAGAGATGTTTTTGCCTGGAAAAGGAAAGTGGACACAGAGCTGGGTAACTGGGCATAGGCACCTGAAAGGAACAGAGGAGGAAGGGGCTGGGCAAGGGGCAAGAGTTGGGGAGGTGCAATGGTAGAGGCTGCAGCTGAGGGTCGAGGAGGCTGGCCATGATGAGTTGTATTGTTGGAGGCCGGTTTCTTTCTCAGCTTACAACTCTTAGCTCCTGGATCCCAAATCAGAATGCAAGAATGAGGAGATAAACAAGTTCTCCAGACCTAATTTCTCATCTCCCAGTCCATGTGTCCATCATCTAGCCCGACCAAGCCTGTCCCAACTGAACTGGACTATCACAATTTCCAGAAACTCTGAAGCTTCTGATCTGCATTTAATATAAAGATGACACTTTTTCAAATTCATGGTCTCTTTTTCCTTAATTGTTGTTACACACACACACACACACACACACTCCCAAATACATAAATACTACTTGCTCAGTCTGTATAACGGTGTGTGTGTGCACACACATGTGTGTGCATACGTGAGTGCATGTGTGCGTGCGCACGCTCGTGTGTGTGTGCGTGCGTGTGTGTGTGCGTGTGTGTGCGCGTGTGCGTGTGTGTGCATGTGTGTGCATGTGTGTGCATGTGCGTGCGTGTGCGTGTGTGTCTGTGTTTGCAGGGCTGACCATTTAATACTGGGTAACCAGCTGGTGTTGTCTTCCTTAGGAAGACTGTTTCTGCAGCTCTTACCATTTCTTTTGTTTGTTTGTTTTTGTTTTGTTTTGTTTTCTGTTTTTTCAAGACAGGGTTTCTCTGTGTAGCTTTGCGCCTTTCCTAGAACTTGCTCTGTAGACCAGGCTGGCCTCGAACTCACAGAGATCCGCCTGCCTCTGCCTCCCGAGTGCTGGGATTACAGGCTCTTCGCATTTCTTAGTTGCCTGCATTTCTTTGCCTAGGGTTGAGGCCTTCTGGGCTTTCCTCATCCACATTGCATTTCTACTGGTGTTCAGGTCATGTTTAGACAGCCATGTTGGTGAGACTTCATGGATGTAACTTGTGACATTATATTCTCAAAAATTAAAAATATGTATATATTAAAAACCCTAGGAAAAAATTAAAAATTAGACCAAAACCAACCAACAAACCAACCAACCAAACAAACAAACAAACAAAACCCTGAAAGACTTTCTTCACTTCTTTCAAAGTGGGAGCACTCTGAAATTGGACTTCCTTTGCACAGCTTGAGAGGCCAAGGCCACAGCTGCCACTTCCTGCCCAACACTGCACAGGTCAATACAACGACCACACTGACCACACAGTGAAGGCACTTGATGTAGATTTGCAGTGACATGAGATTATTGGGTGTCATTGTTATTTCTTCCCTTTTCTAAGAAAGTGTTTTTGTGTGTATGTGTGCATGTGTGTATGAGCGTGCTTGCACATGTGTGTACAGGCATGCTTACACATGTGTGTACACACATGTAAGTGCCAGAGGTCAAGACTGGGGCTTGGCTTCAGTTCCTCTCTGTCTTATTTTTGACAGAGTCTCTCACCCAACCTGAAGCTTGTCCTTTTGGTTATACTGGCTGGGCAGCAAGTCCCAAGGAACCACCCATCTCTTTTTCCCCAGTGCTAGGATAACAGTTCCTGCTGGCTTTTATGTGTGTGTTCTGGAATCATACTTGAGCAGCAAGCACCTTACTGACTGAACTATCATTCCAGCCTCCTCCTCCTCCTCCTCCTCCTCCTCCTCTTCCTCTTCCTCCTTCTTCGTTTAAGTGCATTAGCGTTATTTCATTTTTATGTACGAATATTGTGTCTGTGCACTATGTGTGTGCCTGGTGCTTGCTGAAGTCAGAAGAGGGCTTTGGGTCCCCTAAACTTGAGTTATGGATAGTTGTGAGCCACCAGTGGATGCTGGGAATTGAAACCCAGGGCCTCTGCAAGAGCAATAACTGCTCTTAACAACTGAACCATCTCTCCAGCCTCTTCTCATTCACTTTTGAAGGATACCTTCACTCATCTTTCCGCACTAAAGCATGTCTCCATATGCTTTTGTAAAAATTATTTCCATTATTTGTTGAGAACTTCACACATGAACACTGCATCTAACTATCTCTTACCTTTCCCTCTCTTCTGCCAACTTCTCCCACGCCCACCCTCCCAAATTCATGATCTCTTCTTTAACTGTTATTATTTAGTGTAATATACATATATGTGTGTGTGCGAAAATATATATACAAGCTACTGGGTGTATTTAGCTTTGCTTGTGTGTACTTGTGTCCAGGGCTGACCACTTGGGATTGGTCAACCTAAGTGAGAACTTGTCCCTGGAAGAGACTTTATTCTCCCTCTCTCAGAAGCCACTGATGAGCTGTAGCTTTTCATCTGTGGATGTGACCATGTGAAACTTCCCCTGCCCATGTCTGCATCTCAACTGATGCTATCCTTGTGCTGGTGTTGTTTGGGCCACCCATGTTGTTGAGCATTGATGTGTGCTGCTTTCCTGACATATGTAGAATTGGGCACCCGTGTTGTTGAGCATTGATGTGTGCTGCTTTCTTGACATATGTGGAAGACATTATCTCGTAGCAACTGTCCTGGTCTTCTGTATTTTAAAAAGACCCCTCCCCTGCTTTTAAGTGCTTCCCAGTGTCATGGGGTAAAAAAAAAAGCAGGAGGAGGAAGAGGAGAAGGAGGAGAAAGAAGAGGAGGAAGACAAAGAAGAGGAGAGAGGAGAAGGAAAGATGGCCAGAAGTGGTGTTGCAAATCTCTAATCCCAGCACTTGAGAGGCAGACACAGGTAGATTTCTTTGTCTACATAGTGAGTTTCAGGCCAGCCAGGGGTATACAGTGCTGTAACAGCCAACTGAATCAACTGAACATATCAAAATTACCGATCCAGTAAGATTTTGAAATGCATTTCTGAATTGGAGGTAAGTTAATATTTTTTACTTTTTTCCAAAGGCAATTTTTGTCACGAAAATAATAGGCCATTTTCCATATGCTACCGGGGCAGGGGGTGAGGGGTGAGGTGGGGAGGTAGAGGGAAATGGAGGGAGAGGGAGAGGGAATGAGAGGAAGAGGGAGAGTCATAAAATCTTGAAATCCTGTCTTACCTTGGTACCCAGGCTTGGCTGTCATCCCCCACCTTTGCTGTGAGTCACACTTCCTTCACAGAACTGAAATACCTTGTGACCTCACTCCACAGGCATCCTGAGGGGTGTGAAAATCTCAGCTGCTGCACAGTGGGCATGAAGATGGGGTGGGGACCCTGATGTCTCTCTGTGCTCTCTGTGGAGAAAGGAGAGTCACTTTAAGAAAAGCCACAAACAGAAGTTGGGAAAACAAATACTTCTGAAGGTGGGAGCTGCTAAGGATGAAGCAATATCCATCTTTTTTTTTTAAATATAAATTTTATTTCTTATGTTTTTTCCCCCCACTGTGTGTGCTTACATGATGTGTGTTGGGGAGTCAGTGGAAGGCAGAGGATAACTCTATGGGACCAGTTCTCTCTTTACACCTTGATGGGAGTTCCAGGGATCAAACTCAGGTCCCCAGGCACACACAGCAAGCACCTTTACCCACTGAGCCACCTCATCAGTCCTGAGACCCCTACAATTTAGAAGGTCTGTTCAGAGTCTCTGCCCCCATACGCTCTACCAGTCTGACCTAGAGAGGATGATGGAGACTCCACAACCAAGCCTAGTCAGAGAGCAACTCCCACATTTTTGTGCATTTTAATATGTGAACTGTTTGGGTCTTGTTTATTTGTTTGGTTGGTTTTTTTCTTTTTCACTGCAAGATCATTTCACTGTCCAGTCTATTCTTTCTTGTTCTTTTCACACTACTTGCTGTCACAATTCTCTTCTTCAGGCAAGTAGTAACTGGAGATAGAGCTCGGAGGGCCAGCTCTGGCTAGTGCTTCGTGTGCATATATATGTTTAGCACAGCAAGGGGCAGCCAGGTTTAATAACTCTGACTTTTGAGTCTCTTCAGACAGACATAGACCCCAATAATCCTCTGACAGTTGTTATTCCTTTATTGTTTCCAAAGATGGAGATTGGAAGACCAAGAATGAATGCCTTAGGATGTTCAGGAGAGTCAGTGAGTAGGAAGGACTGGCTTTTCTTCTCAAAGATAAGTCCCACTCTTCAATGGATAAGTTCCCTCCACTGCAGGTTGAGAAGAGGTTGAAAGAGAAGCCAAGTAGCTAGCGTCAGCCATGGAACTCTTCCCCCAACAAACATGTAGGGAGGGGCATGGGTCTCAAAAGGACACATTGACTTCAAAGATTAAAGAAATCACTCACAAGGAATGACTCTTGTCATCAGGGATAAAGATTCAGTTTAGTAAAGTGATAGCTATGTATGTATTTTTTAATATCCATGATCATGCTCAACTAGTATGGTTAGTTAACTCCATCACATGTTTTCTTACCACTCATTTTGATCAAGAGGCCCCAGCTAATCCCTTCTCTTTTCTGTGTATAATGAGATTATGTGTTTTTTTTATATATAGGAACTGGGAAAACGAGGCTTAAAAATCACATGCAAATTGTGGTGTAATTTCTCAAGGTTCTTACTATGTTTATGAATATAGGCTAGGTTTTCCCAACCAAGGCCATCTTTGATTAGTCAGCCCTCTTCTACCCTGCAGCTAGTAGCAAATCCATGAATGAATTCCCAAGAAAACTCGACTGAGTCTGGCTCTTGTCAATAGAACTGCCCATCCAACCAATCTTCAGGACACAGAGCAAATGTTCAGTATTTCAAATCACTTGGCTTTGGAGTCATTTATTATACAGCAAGAGCTAACAGATATGGCTTGTGCTATGATTATAATGAAGCAAAATATTGAGCGAGTAAGTAAAACCTCAGTTTCACAGTGTCACAGATACCATAGAACCAGGGAGAACATTTATTTTGACCTCCCTTTTCCCCAGACCCATCACATGCATCCCATTTACTAAAGTGGGTCTTTGTATGTTCTTTAGTACTTGAGGATTTGAGGGGATCACAGGCAGAGGTGTGTGTGTGCACATGTATTTATGCTCAGCTGACCTCAAGGAGCTAAGTTCTATTTGGGACTTGGGCCTTGTTTGTGAGATCTTTCTGTTCTCCGATCCCGTTTCAGACAAAGCAGCAGGATTTTGTTGCTGTCCTTAAAATTCATGATGATGAAAGCTAGGGCACCCAGCTGTAGGCTTTTGGTTGTCTAGGAGAAAGAAGGCAAACAATGGAACAGTGAGAAAAACAGGTCATATTTCTGCTTTCTGGAGATCCAATAATCTTTTAGCAATCATTAAGCAGAACATACTTCTTGACTTACTGAGAAAATGTCACACACTAAACCATTAAGTAGATTGTGACATGGGGTGGTCCATTCATGCCTTCTGATGTGGAATGTTTTCTCTTCTCTTCTCTTCTCTTCTCTTCTCTTCTCTTCTCTTCTCTTCTCTTCTCTTCTCTTCTCTTCTCTTCCCTTCCCTTCCCTTCCCTTCCCTTCCTTTCCATTCTCTCCTCTCCTCTCTTGTCTTCTTTTCATTTCTTTTTAGTATCTATAGACCTTAATCTTACTCCATATTCCTCCCACTGTACCCCAGCCCAAAGTGGATTTGGTATATAGCAAAAACTGTCACAACAGTTTGCAGTTGACCCTTATCATGTACTCTGTTTCTACCTCTACAAATGAAGTGTCTTGCTTTCACAAATTAATAATTGGTATATGTAGGGGTATAGAAAGCACTGACATACAAGATTAACACATGTTAAAGAAAGAACATATAAATCTGTGTCCCTGGTGGCTTTTGATAATAAAATCCTCAACAAAATACCAGAAAATATAATTCAGATGTGCATAAAAAGAATTATATACCGTGACCAAGTAGGATTTATCCAAGCATTTAAGCTTGATGTAGCATATGAGAATCAATCAATGTACCACAAAACAGTAATAGAATTAAGGACCAAACACATATATCACTGCATTAAATGCAAATAACCATTTGACATAATCCACACCCTTTCATGATAAAAATGCTTGAGCTAAGAATAGAGGGGCATTAATAAGAACCCAAGGCTAACATCACTCCTAGCAATGAAAGACCACAAGCTTTTCTTCAACACACAAGTAACAGATAAAGATTCAATTCTTGCTACCTCTAAACAACAGTGTTCTGGAGAGTCAACTCAGTGAATTCTTCAGGAAAGTGAACAGGTACTCATATTGAATAGAAGAAGTAAAACTGTGTATATCTTTAGCATGATTTTTCTATCTAAAAAAAAATCCTAGACAGCCCCCAACATACATACATACATGCATGCATACACATAGGATTATGATGCAAGACTAATGTACAAAAATCAGTGAAAGTAAGTATTCTAAAATAAGATTAAGAAGTTCAACTCATGATAAGACCAGCAAATTAAGATTACATTTTACAGTATTTGAAGACGTTGCATTGAGGAAAACCGTATCACTAAAAGAATGCAGGAAGAGTGGAGTGGCAAGAGCTGCATTCATGTAAAGATCCGGCTTGAACAGGAACTGGGGCATTCTCTGGAATGGCCTACAGGTTTACTACACATTCCGATCAAAAGCCAGCTTCCTCTCCTGAAGAAACTGACAAGACGATACTAGAATCCTCACAAAAACATAAGAGGCATGACCTTACCAAGCCGGTCTTCAGTAAAAAACAAAATTAAAAGACTCAGGTTTCTGAGTTTATAAAATTAATGTAAAGATGCAGTGATTGAGACATTTTATATCTACCAAAAATGAAAATCTCCAAAACAATGTCATAAATTTATGATAACTTGATTTTTTTACAAGTATGCTAAGATAATTCAATGAGAAGAATTAATCATACCCCCCAACAAAATATTCCGGGGTAGCTGGACATTCTCATGTGGATTTCACAGTTGAGTAACTTCTGTACGGCATACATAGAAATGAACACAAGTGCATTAAATGGAAGAGATAAGACTTAAAAAATTTCTTGGAGAAAACGTAAGAGTGAATTTTTATGATTTTACCTTACATGATATACCCAATACCCCAAATAAAAGCTGTAAGAATAATTAGTAAGAGTAAATACATTGAATTTCATCAAAATTAACAAGGAAGAAAAAGTACCCCAAAGAAGAATACCAGGAAATTTAAAGTACAGGTGGACAATAGAAGACATTTTTACAACTCATGGATTTGATAAGGATTTGAAGTATGTGTGCTTGTGTATGTACACATAAAAATCAATAAAAATAATATACATAAGCATACACACTCATATTCATATACTGTTTTACTTATGTGTGTGGGGGTGGTATCTGGATGAGCATAGGCCACATATATGAGGATGCCCACAGAGAGCATTGGATGCCCTGGAGAAGGAGTTACAGAGGTTCAAACCACCTGACATGAATGGTAGAAACCAAATTCAAGTCGTCTGGGAAAGCAGGAAGTACTCTTAATGACTGAGCCAACTCTCTAGGCTCTCATCTATTCATATGTAAACTGAGAACTCTTACAATGACTCAACAATAAATAGATAACCCAATTAAAAATAGACAGCATGTTGAACAGAAATTCCTCTGAAGAATGTCTGTAAATAGCCAATAAGCATATGGCAAGGTGTCCATCATATAATGGTAAAACCTAAGCAAGGAGATATTACTTCTCACTCAGTGGGTTGATTCTTACCAAAAGTACAGGCAACAGTGAGACTTGAGGACAAACTTGGTGTGGTACCTTCATCCATTACTAATAGAAGTGCAAGATGGTGTAGCTGCTATCAAAATTATTTTTCAGTTCCTCAAGAACGTTAAACAGAAATCATACTTATAACTGCACTCTTGGTTATATACTCAAGATCAGTGAAAATATTTATTCATCCAAAATCTCATGCATAAGTATACATAGCAATATTCTTCATAATTGCCAAAAATAGTAGAAACAACCCAAGTGTCCACATGACAGTTGATAAGTGAAGACAATGTGGCACATGCATGTGGTGGAGTGCTATTTGTTGATTAAGAGGGATGGAATACTAATACATGTGACATCGTGGATGAACTCTGAAAACACTATCGTTAGAAAAAGAACACACACAGACTGACACGAAAGACCATATATTATAGCATTCCAATTGTATACAATGTTCAGAAAGGGCAAATATATAAACGTAGAAGGTAGACTGTATTTGCTGGGGTCTGTGGGAATACAATAGGCATGGAGCATCCTTCACAGAGGATGTGACCTTTATGGAATTAGACAGTGATGGACAATGGACAGCATGGTGGATCAACTAAATGGATAAAAGTGTTCAATTTGGAATTGCAAAACTCTCTGAAGCTGTCAAGCCCTTTGTATTCCCAGCAGCAATACCTAAGGGCTCTAATTTCTACCAACGTTTTCTGTTGTTTGGTGAAACAGTTTACTAGGTGTTAAGTGATAGCTTGCTGTACTTTTTGGATTTGCAGTTTCCTAGGGACCAAGAGGACTATTCTAGAGTATAAGTGAAATAATAAAAAACTTATGTATATTCGTTCTCAGTGCTGACCTGTTGACCCCTACAGTCTGAGTGATGGGTCCCCAGGCAGAGCTTTTGTTCCAGGATAGGGCCTGTCTGTCAGAAAGCCATGACTCAACGCTTGAGACTTACAGTTCCACTTCCTATCCTGCATGGTGATAAGAGGGACTAGAAATTGAGTTCATAACTGATCACACTTGTGTGATGAAATTGGTTGTTTGTTTGGTTGGTTGGTTGTTGTTGTTGTTGTTGTTGTTGTTTACATCCCTCAGTGAACACATCCCTGTGCCTGAGGGTGGTGTGCCCCAACTCCATGGGAAGCAAGCTTCTGTGCTTTGGATCCTTCCAGACCTCACCCTGTGTACCCTCCACCTGGATGTTCATCTGCACCCTTTATCATATCCTTGACCATAAGCCACTACATGTATTTTCTTGAGTTCAGGAAATTTACTGAACCTAGGAGAAAAGCTTGGTAACCTTCATACAGACTGTGGATAACCTTGGGACCTGCTATTATGATTAATGCCTAAAATGAGGAGGGGCACTTTTATGGGCTAGAGACCTTAACCCACAGGGTCTGTACTAAATGCAGGCCTTGTGATAATTGAATTGATGCCTAGGTGGAGGTAGAGAACTGGTTGATGTTATGAAACACACACTGATCCACCCACACATCTAGTATGAATAGTGAAGTCTAATAAAAGGTCTTCTTTCATTAGCATGTGTATTATATATGAACCAAAATGTACATTCTCCTAAACATTGAAGTACTGCTCACACATATTTATCCAAGAGAAATAAAACAAGTATCTGCCGAGGGGTTTATTAAAGGTTGTTTAGTTCAGCTTTTAATCTGAAATGGTTCAAATGTTCATGAACAGAAGAATGAATGAACAATCTACGTGTTATTCATACAGCAATACGCTATACCCCAGTACAAAAACATCAATGGTGGGCACACAAGTGACTTTCAGAACCAGCAGATTCGGTTGGAAGAAGTGGGCCCCAGAGAACCTATGTATACTTCAACTCTTATGATGTTTTAGAACAATAAAAAGTAGAACACAGTTTGGTAAAAATCTGAAAAGAGAAAACGGAAAAGTTCACAGCTGTCTGTAACTCTAGTTCCAGGGGATCTGACACCCTCACACAGACATACATGCAGGCAAAACACCAATGCACATAAAATAGAATTAATAAAAAAAATTTGAAATGTTAAGGTGATTGAGAACTCCTATATTGATCAATATGAATGAGTTATTTTATTAAAAATTAGCCAGTTTTATTATGAAGCAAGCTGTGTGTCTCATCAGTTAGTTTTTAAAGTCCCAAAGAATGGGCTGGGCAGACGGCTTGGTGGGTAAAGTGCTGGTCACAAAAAAACATGTTGATATGAGTTCAGATCCCCAGAACCCATGTTAAAATCTGGTATAGCAGTATACATCTGTAATATGTGGGGGAGATGGGGGTAAGAGGATCTCTGGAGCTCAATGGTCGATGAGCCTAGCTGAATTAGCAAGCTCAAGGACCTAGAGTCTATGTCAGTGGTTCTCAACCTATGGGTTGCAACCCCATTGGATGTTGTACAACTCTTTACAAGGGTGGCTTGAGACCATTGGAAAACACAGATATTTACATTACAATTCATAACAGTGGCAAAATTAAAGTTATGAAGCAGCAACATAAATAATCTCATGGTTGAGGGTCGAGGATCACCACAGCATGAGGAACTGGATTAAAAGGTCGCACAGTATTAGGAAGGTTGAGAACCAACCACTGGTCTAGTAGGAGAGTATTCGAGGAAAACATCAGTGTTGACCTCTGACCTCCACATACATGTGCTGCCCATAACCACATAACCACATGTAGACATGTGTATCTACCCCCACCCACACCCACACCTATCAGAAGTCTCACTAAGCATAAGATCATAATAAACATGTTCATGTTTTTCTTTTTAACCAGCCTTATCGCGATTTGACTGACATACAGCACAGACGATATTTAAGATGGGTCTGGTGATTTTCTGGTGAGGGAGAGCTGAAGAGCTGAAGGAGATTTCAGAGAAAACCACTGTCTTCTGAGGAAAAGCCCATCCTATGTAAGCATAGAGACTCAATGGCTTCAATGGAGATCGTTCTAGAAGGGAAGAAGCAGCATTAATAACTGACTGGCCAATTTATTTCTACTTTTTGGTCTTCTTTAACCCCAGGAGAGTCCATGCTTCGCTGCTTGTGTGCATTCTTTTTCTTTTTTTTAACACGGGCATGTAAAGCATCTCAAATTCCTTGCCCCCCATTTTCAAGGACTTCTTGTTGGTGGCAATGGGGTCAGAGTTGATGATGGGGCAGGAGAGGAAGAACTCTTTTTCCAAAATGAAATCTTAAACCAGTGCCTGGCCCCATAGCTGCTCCCTGAGAGAGAGGGTCAATGAGTTCTTTGCCTATTTTTCTTTCAGGACTTTCTCCCCACATCCTCACAGGCCCTGAATCCAGCATGTTGACTCCATACTGTAAGGATGATATATAATAAGAATGTGTGGGTTGCAAACGGTCTGGCAAGCTGGTCCCTTGGGTTTTAAGGCACACCCACAGAGCTGATCTCTAGCCTGGACACTGTGGTCCTGGGAGAAGGACCAAAGATCCAGAAGTCAGCCTCACCCTGAGTCTATCGAAGCATCCACATGACCCTCACCCAACATGGAACACTCTTCCGGTAACCACTTTTGCTTCTGTACCTTTGAGCTGCCAGGGACCGATCAGATCATCTAATAGTGTATTTCCCACCTCCTCTGCTCTAGTAACCAACAACCCCCTCACCTCCTGCACTGTACGTAGCAGAAGGCAGTACAAAATGGAATGCACCAAGAAGCATGAGGTGAAAAAAAAAACCAAAAACCAAAACAACAACAACAACAAAAAAAAACCCAAAAACCAAAAACCCGATGTGCTGCCCTTGGGCTTCAAATTCCACTTTCCCAACAGCTCCGCCCTTCACCTCCAGCCC
Source organism: Onychomys torridus (assembly GCF_903995425.1). Classification (NCBI taxonomy): domain Eukaryota; kingdom Metazoa; phylum Chordata; class Mammalia; order Rodentia; family Cricetidae; genus Onychomys; species Onychomys torridus. The sequence goes on along the minus strand of NC_050465.1, from coordinate 57,524,965 downwards.
CAAACCAACACATTTCTTCCAATTCTCACCACTTTGGCTGCAAGGAGGACCCTCCCTCTGGAAGCTGCCTGAGTTTTGCTGGGGCTCTGCTCCTACCCCAGGGGAAATATCCACTCCCCCCCCCCCTGCAATGCCAGAAGAAGCCATTATGAAATTAACTGGCGATAAAACCAGCCACAGAGGGACTGTGGGGCATTTATCTTTTTCAAACGCCTTGTTGTTTCTGTCCATCTGGTTGCAGTTAGCGCAGGGGTATACTTTTCAGTACTGGTAGACCATACAATTAAGGCATTTGAAAAACAAACAGCTCTTAACCACTGCACGGTGAGGAGCCCCTTCAGCAATCTGTGACCCATTTTCCCTGAGCAAACACAGTACTGTATCCAAGGAAGTCAGAAAGCAAGAGCTGAACGTCAGGAATTATTATTTAATATAATAACCTAACCCTTCTGGCTCTCCTCAGAGCAAAGAGAAGGGGTGCGGGAAGGGCAGAAACGAGGCTGAGGAGAGAGCCCGTGTGCCTCTACTTGTCCTTAGCAGTATTTTTTAGGGCTTCCAAGAAAGGATTTTGTGTGAAGAGACTCACAGAAGGCTCCACACAGACAAGCAGATTTTATTTTATTTTTTTTTAAGGAATGATGGAATTATAGTCCAGAGAAGCACAGCTCCCATTTTCTAAATGCCGCCAGATATATCCAAGTGACAGCATGCAAATGTACATGTCTCCCTTAAGTGGGAAAAATTATTGACTCTATGGTCAATCTGGGCCATGAGTCCAATTTTACCCTTAATAATGTGTTCATCCAAATAAATGTCACATTCCAATCTCCTGAGGAAAGCCTCATGCATCCTTCTCCATGGCTGCTGCTGTGGCTCAATCCAGTTTTGAAATTTTTCTGAAGATTTTACTGGAGTGTGAAATGACTATTTTTATTTTGTTTTTCTCAAAAATGTTTCTCACGGCTCTGTCATTAATGTGATTCAGCATCTCTGTTTCTCAATGTCAGCCCGCTTCAAAAAATAAAGTAAATAAAACTAAATTGAGCCCAAACAAGACGGAGGTATTCCACTCAAGAAGAAACTCTGAAGAATTGGTTTAGGGTAAGAATAAGAATTCTAAACCAGAATTTAGACATGGAAGAAGTCATGACCATCTTACAGTGCTGTCTCTCTCCTGAAGGGGGTCACTTCTGTAAGGTCATGTCTCTTATTTTCTTGGTCTGTCCTGACTTGCCCTGGAAGGATCTGTCATTCTGAGTCTTCCCCAAAGTCAGTGAAGAGAAACAAGTTTCATGCATCCTCTTCAGACAGGAACACACCCTCCATGCTGGGGAGGCATGTGGACAGGTTGGAGGCTGGATGTTCTTAAGACCAAAGAATGTGTGCTTGGGAGTCATGTCAGGCCCTTCACCCTGGTTTAGTTATTCAGATGTGGGTTGTACTATATTGAGGTTACTGTTTTCCTTCATTGAGTGGGTTACATTTGGAGAGTCCAGATTTGAGGGAATGAATGAGATAATCCTTTTAGAAAATTGTGGAAAGAAAAGCATTATGAAACTAAGTCTGTAATAACTGTGCTCTCTAACCTGGAATCTACCCTCCAGCCCTATACGCACATTCCTTATAGCATACTCAGGAAGCGCAAATGGCTGGGTTCTGGGTAAGCTATGGCCCCTGCCTTCAAGGGGCTCCAGTTCTACCCGCCCTTCTTGACCTTAATGTTCATCCCAACTCCTTGCTGCATCACATAAGCCATAAAGAATTCAATATGAGTGTCAATGTAGAAAAATGGTTTGAAAGACCCAATTCAGCTCCTGTTTGCCCAAAAGAGTATTTATTATCATAAATAAAATTTTAAAAATATCAAAAATAGAATGATGATCACAATGGGAAACAGATCTGGCTGGAATAAAAACAACAATCCTATGGGTTTGTTAAGTGTGAAAAGCCATGGAAGCAGAATCAACTTTCTCCAGCTGAGGGCCTGTCCTCCATATTCTTTTCTATCTCAGGATGTGGCTTAAGGAGCTACAAAGAGTGACCTCAAGACTGGGTGTGTTGGACATGACGGTGCATACCTGTAACCCTAGCACTCCAGAGGCTGAGGCAGGGAGGTGGCAAATTGGAAGCTAGCCTGGGCTATGTGGTGAAAGCCCGTCTCACCCCAAACACAAACAAAAACCATTTCCGGACTTTGCTCGCTTCTCACTCTCATTCATAGCTACTGCTCCGCCTCTCACAACACAGAACTCATTCCAGCGTCCCCTCCCCAGCCTTCCAGCCACCTGTGCAGCTGAGTTCCTTATACCCCACAGCCAGCCGCTGAGTGAAGTCACAAGGTATTTCGGTCTTGATGACAGAGGTGTGAATGGCAGCTTCCATCCAGCTCAGATGAGCTCATGCATGCGAATGCTCTTTGCAATTTATAAATCCCTGATTAGACAAATGCACGAGGTGGTTACTCTACAATTAAAACCCAGTGGCCCATGTGCATGGCAGGCAGACCTGAAGGGAAGGACCCTGCAATCTCTTTCCAGATGTGGTCCATTTCCTTCTCCTGTTGACAGCAACCCTGTTTTCTACATGCTGTTCTGTTAGAATGGATACAGTTCACAGCCTTAGGATACAAAGACAGGTGGGAGTATTTATTGATCAGTCTCTGCTGCCCAGTGTAAAGCCTCTTGTTCTTAGGTAGGAAGTATCATAAAGGATGAGAGTAACAAGGCTTCCCACGGGTCCCCTCTGATGAGTGAGTCAAGTATGGTCATGTGATATGTAACAGCATGTCAGCCTACAGGAGACTACAAATATGACAATGTTGCTAAAAAAAAATGACAATGAATCTAAAAGTTTCTATCATTTAGCAACCTTGAAGCCATTATGATATCTCAGCATGGTGCACTGTTCACTGTGTCCATAGTGATATTCCTGTCAATGAGGTCACAGTGTTGCCAGCCATATAAAAGCCCTGTACATAGAGTCATGTGCAGTTTATAATGCTTGAGAGTGATAAACAGATACACCATTTCTTATGTGTTTAGTGACTGTGTGTCATCATTGTTTGGTGTACTCATGCTTGTAAAAACTTTACCATAAAACAGCATGTCGTCATATACTGGCAGCTGCTTTGTACAGCTCATGTTTACTCTGTCTCTCCATTGCATATAGACTGATTGACCTCTGTCACAGAAGTTTATAAGCACGCACTCTGTGAATTTAAGTGGTGAACATGTCACCTGCTGATTTCTCAGGATGGTTCCTCATTTTAATTAACTCTTGACTGTATGTAGGGAATCCACAAGATGTCTGCAATGGCAATGTGAAGATAACATTAAAGGCACAAAACTGTCAAGTTGAACGGAAGGTAAAAAGTGAGGAAGGCATTATGATCCCCTAATTTACCTCAGGTTTGCTTGTCCTGGCTGGCAAAGATACAGACCCAGAACGCCAAAGAGCCAGGGTCTTCTTGCCTCTAATGTTTTCTTGAACAACGTACTCATCACTTTATCAAGCAACTAATATATCTTAGAGACCAATTTGACCATTTACCCCCCCCCCATGAAAACCTTCTCCAGGATCTAATTTCCCAAGTAAATCCCAACCATTTGCTGAGACAGAATTTCTTTCCCCAACCCCCCCCCCCCCCCCCGCCATTGCTGTTCTACTCTTATTTCCCCGCCCCCAGTCTAACTGGCCACTCCCACTCCCAATGTGTGTGTTCCTCTCACCCCTTAAATGGCTCTTCTGTGGTTCCTCAACACACAGTCAATAGAAAAGAGAAAATTTGACTTTCCACAGTGTTCCTTTCACTTCTTCCTGATTTCTTCCTACAGAACTCCTACGGTTTCCTCAAAATCACATAGAGACATCACCTACTCTCACCTCAAGAGATCTTTTTCACCGCTGACATCCTCGAAGGGCTTGACATATTTAATCAAAACGTAATAACAGTAATTAATGCATAAGTTCTGAAGCCAGACTTTATTTAAATCTCAGCCCTGCCACTTTGGATGATGTGCTAAGATATCTGTTCCCTACTTTTAGCGAGCTGTACATTGAGGCGGGGTTTACTGTGAGAATTGGGTGAGAAAATGCTCAGAGCACTCTGTGGGAGTCACCATTCCTATCTCTCATCATTCCCAAGTCTCACTTACCTATCTGCCTCATGGTCAGATCAATTCTCCTTGAGTGCAGATTTTGTTTTCCAAAACACATTTCTGCCCACAGTGTAGCAAGTTTAGCACAGACTACGAACAGTAGAGATGTGATAAGGGAACAATCAGAAGGAATTAGTTAAGCTAGCCTTCAGAGTGGCATTGAAAACATGCCTAACAGCAGCCTTGGGAAGCGTTAAGTAAAGGTACATTTAAGGATAACAAAACAAGATGATTCTAAAGTGGGTCATGATGAGATTCCCTGAAAGGATAGTGTCCTGGAACCCAGAGTCACTAGGAGGATCTATTCAGGGTTCTGTCCCTCTCTGTACTTTATTCTAAATTCTCTTCTTTTCCCTCTTTCATTCTCTTCAACTAGAAGATAAGATAGGACAGACCAGCTTCCCTGGTGTCGTAGAATGGCCAGTATATAAGCCCCTGCCAATGGACCTGTAGGGAATGTGCATCTTCCCTAAGATGTAGGTGTGTTATATTTTGGTTCTTTTCCTTGGGCAAAGATAATCAGAAAGTTCCAGAAGGAAATGAACAAAAGAGTAAAATGTACCCTTAATAATCAGTTTTCCATCAAGAAGCTCCCCTAATAACCACAGAGATAATTTTGAACAAAACACTGTGACAGCCTTTGTCCTAATTCCTAGACCCCTGACTTACAAACCCAGATTTTCCAATATGGACTATAGGACGTCTGTCCCAAGGGGCCAGGAATGCAAATCAAGCAATGACAGTGTCAGTCAGCCACAATGTCAGTTTCCTTAAAGTGAAGCTCCATGGCGCTCCACATTGTGCCTCTGTTTCTCTGCAAGACAATACTCATGGTCCATTGTGTATTTGTCAAACTCTGGGTTGTTCTCTCTTTTCCCATTTTCATATGTGTATCTAGCATGCATGTTTTCATATATGTGGGCCAATGTGAGGAAATGCACGTGTGTGCATGCATGTGGAGGCCCAAGGTGATGTCATCCTCCACCCTTCTATCACCATCACCTTGCTTCTTGAGACTCTGTTTCTCTGTCAAACTCAGAGACGTATATCCTTGAAAGCCAGCCTGCTGTGGGGATCCCTGTCTCTGTCTTCTGAGGCTGGAGCTACAAATGGGCTGTCCCACTGATGTGACATTTTACCAATGTTTTAGAGGTCCCAACTCCAGTTTCAGGCATGTGGGTGCAACCACTTAACCAATGAGCCGTCTCCCTGGTCCTGGATCGTTCTGTCTTAAATAATCTCAAGCCTAAACCAGGTCGAGGAGGTCCTCCCTTGCTAACTCCACAAATCACACTCTTCTTTCTAGCATGAGACCGTGAGAAGAGATACTTCTGCTTTTATTGCAATCACTCATCTGTGTGTGGAAAAACTCTTTAGGAAATAATGTACAAATCTATGAAGATGAACAGCAACTTCTGGATTTTAGATATTGAGCAGATAAATATTTGGAGAAGGCCACTATTCAGCAATACATCTGAATGATACTACTGAACAGGATACTTTTTTTTACATCAGTTGGAAGTATTAGCACTATGAGTGCTATCTAGGCACTCTTCAAAAGGCATTGCACTAAACAAGTGAAGGAGCGCACTGTGGTGTGCCCATTGGATTCCTTCTTATGGTAAGATCTTTTAAAATATCAATTCCTAACTCCCCTTATTCTTTGTTTTTTTTCAGATAGACCCAACTCTGATTACCACGCAAGATAATCAAGAGTGCAGATACAGTATTTTAAGTAGTTGGGAGAAAATGAGTAACCTGCAGCTTGGGGTTGAGACAATGGGGAAATGTCCATAGTGTGTCAGGGAAAGCATTTGAAATCCATTTCACTGTTTTCTCTATGCACAGAGTATCATATCAGTATCAGTGGTTTTCAGTCACAGAACTAGAAGTAAAGACATGGGCCCATAATGTTGTTCACTAGAAATTGAAGGTAAAACTCAGGTAGGGTCATGATTAGATGACATAGTTGTTTGTGTATATACATCCTATACATGTGTAAGCACATACATTTGGACTCTGGTGAAAGTATGGAACCCAAGGCAGTGTGTTCATTGAACCGGAAGCTACTAAGTAAAAGCTGGATGTAGCGAAGAGGACAGAGGTGGGACAGTAGCATCTGGTCTTCCAATCTCCATATACCCAAATGGTAAGAAAAGTCAGGGGGCCCTCCTGGTGGTGTCACACAGCTCCCCAGATGGTCAATCAGCATGGGACTTCAGACTTAGAGGCCAGATGAGTTGATTCCAAGCTGTCAGGAACAACAAAAGCCTGTCTATTTAAGAATATCTTCCTCAAAGTCCAGAGGAATTAAAACATATGTTATTGCCAGGTATGGTGGCACATGCCATTAGTCCTAGCACTTGGGAGGCAGAGGCAGTCAGATCTCTGAATCTGAGGCCAGCCGGGTCTACAGAGTGAGTCTAGGGCAGCCAGGAAACCCTACCTCAAAAAAACATATGTGTGTATATGTATGCAAATGTATGCATATATGTATATATATGTATATGTGTGTGTGTGTTATCATAGAGAATTGAGGAGCCTTTACATTTTAGAATTCACTCCATTCTTGCTCTCTGTACCTCCATGACCTCTATGATTCATGTCTTCTCCTAGCAAGTTGGGCAGTATCATGTACCATCTTTTGTCGGGGGACTGTGTCATACTCCTTATCTGCACAGGGAAAGGATGGAGAAATCACCTTGGTGCTTTCCTTAGAACACAGTTAATGGTAAAGCTCACTTTGCTCCTCCTCTCTAGCCAGCAGTGCATTGTATTTCCATTCAATATACAACAGGGCTTGTCAATGTTGAGGAAAGAATAAAAATGAGGCCATAATTGAGCCTAAAAGGAGACCTTGATGGATGCTCTGCTGGCTGTGCATATACCAGAAACAGCAGGGAGCAAGGGGAAGGGAAAAGACCAAACACAAATTGTTGTATGTTCGCTGTGCATCATTTCAGGTCCTGTCCACATAGGACTGGCAGGATGACATAAAACATCCTTGGGTGCTCAAGTGACATCAGGGAAGCTGCTATGCCGGAAGTGAAGCAAAGACAGGTCTGGAAACAAATACACTTCAGAGAGCTGCTTGAGAGGAGATTGACAGTCACTTCAGGCCCAATGCTGAGTTTGTGAGTACAGGTGCTTCCTGGGCCGTGGAGGCCATGAGTACTGCTATTCATTCCCTCCAGGTAAATGACAGAAAGGAGGGCCTCCCATGGGAGCTGAAGGATGACTGCCATGGGCTTCTACTTCACAGCTGGAAGGCTGACTGTGGAGTAGAGAGATCATAGGATTGGCTAAGATGTAAGCAATCAGTGGTCACATAGCCAGGTGGTTGTGGTGCACTCCTTTAAATCAGGTACTCAGGAGGCAGAGGCAGGTGGATATCTGTTAGTTTGAGGCCAGGCTGGTCTACAGAATGAGTTCCAGGACAGTCAGATCTACACAGAGAAATCCTGTCTCAAAATACAAACAAATAAGAAAAGGGGGGGGGGTCACACTAGTACCCTTTTTAGTTGAAACTACAAGGTTAAGGCTAAAGACAAATTCACTTGGCTGTCTAGGAGATTATCAAGGAGGAAACCATCCCTAAAAGGCAGTGGAGTATAAATAGGGAAGGAGAGTTCAAGGGAGTTTAGATAGATAGATAGATAGATAGATAGATAGATAGATAGATAGATAGATATAGATCACTGATCTTTGTTGGGCAAAGCCAGATGGGTTTTATTATAAAGCAATAGATGCTATGAAAAGTCATATTTTAAAAATAATCAAAAAGAGAAGCAGGGTCTTCTCAGTGCCCATTTGGATAAAAAGTAAGAAAACCGAATCTTAGACTAAGAGAAAACAGTGAAACTTTCAGAAGCATGCTTTCCACCTCTAGAAACAACAGCCATTTGTTGACCTACCTTCCTGTACTCCGTAACTAGTGAGCCATCCATCAGGGAGACTTGGGTGGCCTGTGTAATTCTTACTTTGCAGGATGGACAATGCTGGTTAACCATTCTCTGAGACTCTGAGTACCTGGTCAATACAGCCCAGCAAATACCCAACACCCTCCTTGCTGAAAGAGATCTACTATGGCCTTAGGCGGGCATTACCTTAGGTGTTTTCTATATGTGATCAGGATAAAATAAATCCCCAAATGGAGAACACACATACAGAGATACAGAGATAGGGGACTGTAAGAATGATCTCAGTTGTCAGGTACAAAGGAAAAAACAATTACACTGAGAGAGAAATTGAGAGAATCTACCAGGCCTGGAAGCTGGCAGCCATCTCCAAAGGAGGAAGTCAGTTCTATAATGACCCTATTCTAATCCCACCGTAAGATCTATAGAAAAGACCCTGCAATTTGATTTTAATTTTTCAACCTACTTTCATTGAACAAATGCATGGGGGACCTGGAATATGCACAACATTAGCTCAGTCTAATGTTTAGACCTCCAAGATTCATGTGTACCCCGCTGCCCATGAGAACAAATGTGTAGGGGGAATCAGCATGCACACAACGTTATCTCAGTCTAATGTTTAGACCTGCAACATGCATGTGTACCCCACTGCCCATGAAGGGCTGTGAGTAGAAGGAAAGTAACTAATGCTTTTGAGCCAAGGAATGCCCAGGACTGCAGAAAACTCTCTAAAGTTTAAAAAAAAAAAAAGGAGCCTCCCTAGAACAATCAAAGAGAGCATGGCCTTAGCAACACATTGCCTCTGCATCTCTAGCCTTCTCAATGATGAGATGGTACATTCCTGGGTTTATTTTCATTAAGATTTTTTATGTTCACTTTGTGTATATGAGTGTTTGGCCTCTGTGTGTATGTTTACTGTGTAGATACTTTGTGCCCACAGAGGACAGAAGAGGGCATAGGATGCCCTGGGACTGGAGATATAGATGATTGTGAGTTGCCATGTGGGTGTTGGGAATTGAACCTAGGTCTTCTGCAAGAATAGCACATTCTGTTAACTGCTGAGCCCTCTCTCCAGCCCCATTTCTATTGCTTTTAACCACTCAGTTTTGGGTAATTGGTCACAGAAATTCCCAAACCAATGGCAAAACTACCTATCCCTGTATTCTATGGAAATCTCTCAAACAAACAAACAAACAAACAAACAAACAAACAAAAAACCAGAGCACTGGCAGCTTGCATGTCCCTACCTAAAACAGCACCAAAGTTTACAGGTGAATGATTTCAAGGAAGGACCAAGCATAAGACTAAGAAGAAGGCTCTGCTGGAATGGCTTTTCCCACCAAGACACATAGGATACTCTGTATTTTACCAACTGCACCACAAAAACCAGCGCCAAGCCCTTCTCAGCTAATTAGGAAGGGAAAGGCAAGGGTGGATATAAATAACATCCCTGAGAACTCAGTGTGTAGGCCCCAGCTGACTGCTTCACATGTGATACCTTATCTGAAGGAGGAATGATTGACATGTGCACTTCATGGATAAAGTTATGTCAAGGAAATTATTTACTTACGAACACTATTTAATGGTGGAACCAGTATTTGCCTCCAGACAACCTTCAAAGGACTACACCAAGTTCAGAGACGAGAAGATTTAGACAATTCTTGGTTCAGTTTGGCATCTACGTAGGAAGAACTTCTGTCAGGCCTTGGACATACAATGGGCCAAGAACTGGACAGATCTTGACCTCACAGGCCTTCCTTCAGTGGAGAGATCTGAGCTGGTGGTCTCAACTCAAATACCTTCAGGAGTCAGGTAGATATTATTGGTGAGGGAGGTAGGCAGGAGGCTTGTAGCTGGAGAGAAGAGTCACCAAGAAGTATCCACCATCAAATTAACTGTGGAAACCCATTTTCAGGTTCCTAGTGGCATTACTAAGCAGGTCTGCATAGAGGATGATTAGGACCATGGGCCTGAGTGCAGGTGTCTGAGATGGTCTGCACTTGGCTGTGTTGGGGAGGTGGAGAGGTCTTTTGCACCATCCCTTGGCGTTTCTATAAATACCTTAGGGCAAAGACAGTCAGGGCCTGACTACCCTTTTATTTTCTATCTGTTTAGTTCCACAATCTAAATCCTTCTAATATTTCCTGCTGCTCACACTCAAGAAAACTCTGGGGAGCTGTGGGGTTGATGGGTATCCACCCCATAATTTACCAAAAAGCAAACACTGGTAGAAACAAAGATTTCAGCTTTTGAAGTGGCCTGGTCTGGGGAAAGATATAAGATCCAGAGCTGTGAGTGAAATGCTCAACAGACTGTTCTGTTGAACAGACAACTGGGAGCTGAAGTAGTCCTGGTGGCCTATTCTGAACAGCCAATAAGGCCTCAGGAGAATGAAAGAGAGAAGGCAGAGAAGGTGTAAGAAAACAGCATGCTGAGCTCAGGTCTCTGGTCATTTTGGTTAGTGACATGGGCAGCTTGTGGTTGGAAGACACCATGCCGAGTGACCCTCTCTGGGCATTCTGGGTATTGACATGGGGCAGCCTGTGGTGTAATCATTTTGCTCTCCTTGGGATTTCTTGTTGGTCCTCTAAACATTCAGGCACACAGATGATATTATGGGCATCTGTTTTAGGAGGATTATTCAGCAGAATTTCCATGCTATTGTCCCTAGAAGCTAGATCCACAGAAGAGACCAGGGTTTGAGGGCAGAGAAAAGAAGGCTATGGGGGGAAAATGTGGAGATAAAGGGATTGCCTTGTCAGAATTGAGGGCTCACTGGAGGTGGAGGATGGGATGAAAGCGAAGGGCAGAGGGGCATGCTAAGGGAAGACCTTGCCCTCAAAGGGTAGACAGCCACCTGAGACTTGTGGATACATTTTAAGACAATGTCCTATGTGAGACCCTGAATATTTAGTGCAATATAGAGAGATCTGGCAAATGTAGGGGGTCAGATTAAATTTCCTGACACCCCAGACTAAAATGTAATGTGATGTATGAAAAAATAGACATAAAATATTTTCTTTCACTCTTGAGTTCATGTATTTGGGTGAAATCCACGCTAGATAGCAGTGACTCAGAATGAAAATCTCTCATTTAAAACATTCTTGGTCTCTAGGCGCTTAAGTTACTTGACTGTCACAGAAAGAGCTGATCACACCAGACACAAGAAGTATCAGCTCCTTCCCTGTATCATTCACAGTCTGATTATGGTGAGCAGTCTACCAGCAGCCTTTGGCATGGTACACATGTTCTTCCTTCCTTCTCTAGAGTCTGGACCATGGCCCTCTTTCACCAAGCTTATGCTTTGCAACCTGGGGTCAACGAGAAACTGCATCATATCTTATTGATAAATGTTTTAAGAGCTCCTTGAGCAGGGTAATCAGGGGGACCCAAGAGGACTGGCAAGATTGCTCCAGAGACATGGGGCACAGAAAGGAGCCCTATACCTCTGGTTGGCATGTGTTGAACACAGGCACGGGCAGTTTCACTAAGTGCTTAGTACAGGAAGAACTGGAGCCAGGAGGGTGGGCCCTAATCTTTGCTTTATGACAATAGAAAGAAAATTGGGATCTCCAGGGAAGGAATGCAGTGACTCTGAGCATTCCATTCACTATAACCTACTCCCTGGGGACTGTGGTGTCTATAAAGGGAGCAATTGCATTTTAGGTTGTATTTCAAGACCAGGTTTCACTACGTAGCCTAGGCTAGTCCCAAACTACCTTTGCATCCGAGGAATTGCAAGCTGGGCCACCATATCTAACACTGATGACACTCATCTTTACGGGATGAAGGATGACAGTGACGAAGATTTCTGTGAGGAAACGCGACTTTATCAAGGGAGATGGAGAAGATGAGACAGCGTCTGTGGGAGATCCCTGGGGTTTCCAATTCACTCAGTTTTTGTCTGAACACTGCTTTTGCTGGTCTCCTGGTAGATACCGCCCAGGTCCCTGAAGGAGCTAGAAGGACAGGCCAAACCCATCTGAAACTCACTCTAGGGGGCAGTTACGAGGTGGGCGGTGACATTACAGAAAAAGCGGCCCACAGATGGCATTGAGGAACTTGTCCCCAGAAAAAACGCATCTGTCAGCAGAGATGCAGTTATGTAAGCAAGAGGTCTATTAAATTATGCACCAAACTTGTCATTCATTTCTTCCCTCTCAGAAGTTCACCATCTCCTTCACTTCAGCTGGATGACACCATCACCCGGTGGTCTGTGGCCAAGTGGAAAGAAGTAAGGGGTGGAAATGGCAACAATGACACCCCCAAGGACCCTGAATCCTGGAGTGAGTCCTGCCATTGTGTTCATCTCTGCATGGGCAAAGGTCAGAACTCAGGGGACCACTGGGTTTCTGTCCCCCTCTGATGATAGCCGCTGGATTTCCATCCACTTCCAGTGCTCTATAGTTGATCACAGAGCACCATTCCTGGTGTGGCCAGAGCTGGATACTCGGTTTACTAGGTCCCATTCTCTTTCGGTCTTGTTCGTCACAAGATACAAGATAACCCTCATTCAGGCAACAGTCCGCTCAGATAAAAATCAGCACTTTTGAACAGACCTCACCAATCACATCTGTGGAACAGATTTTTTCTAGAACCGTGTTTCCTATGAAGAATATTTAGTTTGCCTAGGGGAGATGAAGGAGCAATCCCTAATTCTCAGAGCAATCTCTTCCTGAAACATGATCTGGGCTCAGCAGCCAGCCATCATAAGATTCAAACCAAAAGAAGCCTAGCAAGAAAACGAGAGGAAAACATATGAACAAAAACATATGTCTTTTACTGCTATTTATGCCTGCCATAAAGACCCATTTGATTGTCATAACTTATCACATGCGCTCCAGAGAGCAAATGCCACAAGAACCCAAATCCATGATTTCTCTCAACCACCAAGCGCCAGCTGTAAACCAAAACACCCTTGTTCAGCACTATTGCTCTTCACAGTGGGCAGCTGTTCTCAAGGATGTATTTGGGTTTGAACCAAGAGCCTGACTGTGGAAAGTGTGCAGCTAGTGGGTTGGTTTGGCTCCCATTCAGAGTTAATTCCACGAGCATCCCCTCAAATGATGTGCCTCATTGAGGTTGGGTTTAGCAAACCTGATGCTGCAGTTTGCTGTTGCAGTGAGTGAGAAAGAGTCTTAAAGTAACCCATGAACTCCATGAGGTCAGGAGTCTTCTGTCGAATATTCTTTATCACCAACAAGCCGCCTGGTGGCCCCCGTATGCGCATCGCCCACTATCCAGCTGTGGTGTTGTTCCAGCGTATATTCAAAGCAAGGGGGATAATGGTAGAATCACATATGAGCACAATGAAGCTACTGTTGTACAAGGCCCCGCCATCCATCTTCCCCTGGAATGGGAGCTTTACCCTTTGATGAAAGGAGAAAGGTCTTTGTAAGACTGATCGCATAGCTGGGGATGCAGCTCAGTGCTTGCCTGGCATCCATGAAGCCTTGGATTTAACCCCAGAACTAAAAACAAACAAACTCATTTCATTTTTTCCCTTTGTCATTTTCTTGCTAGACTAGGACTCCAAAATCTCTTCCCACTGAGAGACAGTCTCAACTCTAAAAGGTTAAGTGAGGTCCGCAAGAAAGGAACAAGGACAAGAAGGCTGAAGGCCCATGACAGAACCCATCCTAAAAGAGAAGGGAAGAAGAATGAGAAACCCTCCAGACTTCACAGTTGTCCAGCCAAGCTCACAGGGTATGGGACAGGATTTTTGACAGGAGCTGATGAGATTTTTCTGGGTGTCTCTTCTCAGTGAGAAGTTTCTGGATGAGGTACAAGGTGCCGGATAGCTGAGAGAGAAACTCCAGGAATGTATGGGAGCATATGAACCTTGTGCAGGAATTCACAATGCTTTGAAGAAGCAAAATTCTGTGAGTCTTACCCAGACTTCAGAATCCACAGGAGGCTTACTCATTGGTGGACAGGAGCTGTTCAAAAGATATCCACATGTTCTGCCCAGGACAGTTCAACCTCGTGCTTATTGCCCTAGGGTCATATCTCAATTAGTTTTGCTCATGGTTTTTTTGGGGTTTTTTTTTTCCTTTCCTTCACAAAGAGCTGTCATTAAGATTTGCAAGTTAGAAGGGGTTTGGTTGAAGCCTGCTGCTTATTGCTAGCTTCCTTTATGGTCATGGAGCAGCACCAGAGAAACATTTTAACAAGTGATAACACTGGAAAGTCACCAATAATATTTCATCTCTAGTTTCCCAAATCTCCACATGTAAAAGAACATTTATTTATTTATTTGTCTGTTTATTCATTTGTAATTTACTTTTAAGTGAACATACAAAGCGTTAGATTTTATTATCGTGTTTCCAAACAAACTATGTTTCAGATTATCCTAATTCCCCATCTGTTCCCTACTACCCCATCTCATCATCTCCTCCAAGGATCCTCTCAGCTTTCATGACACATGTGCCCTTTTGTCCTCTCCTCCACATTTTCTTTTAAATGAGTGTGTGAGGTGGGTGCCTTCTAGTAAAATAAAATGTTTGCATGTTGACAGATTGGGGTACATAGGTAGGTAGGTCCCTCAAGTCTCAGGCAATAGTATTAGAAGAACTCAGTGGCAGTTAGTTACCCCTACTAGTTGCTTTAGGTACTAGTTATATTCCTGTGGTCTGAGCTACAGTTTCCAGCTGACCAGTTGGTGAGGATCAATGGTGGTGATATTTTATTTGTGCTCTAGTAAATAAAATGTATCTGGGGATCAGAGGACAGAGTCAGCCACTAGATTAGACATAGAAGTCAGGCAATGGTCGTAAACACCTTTAATCCTATCACTCGGGAGGCAGAGATCCATCTGGATCTCTGTGAGTTCAAGGCCACACTGGGAACAGAGCCAGGCATGGTGGCATACACCTTTAATCCTAGCACTTGAGATCTCATGTCTTGCTAGAGAAGGATGCACACCTTTAATCCCCGGAAGTGATGGCAGGAAGCAGAAAGGTATATATAGACACGAGGACTAGGAACTAGAGGCTTTTAAGCAATTCAGCTAAGACCCTGTTGGATGAGGACTCAGAGACTTTCAGTCTGAGGAAACAGGATCAGCTGAGAAGTTGGTGACATGAGGTTGGCTGTGGCTTGTTCTGCTTCTCTGATCTTTCAGCATTTACCCCGGCTGATTATCTGGTTCCAGGGTTTTTTCTATTAATAAGACCTTTTAAGATTCGTGTTACAATCAATAGGAAAATTTGAACCTGAGTGTGTGTGTGTATGTATGTGTGTGTGTGTGTGTGTGTGTATGTAAGTATATATCCTAAAATGCATATGGATCCAAATGCACATATGTGTTCTCTCTCTCTCTCTCTCTCTCTCTCTCTCTCTCTCTCTCTCTCTCCCCAAAAAAGGAGAAATAGGAGGACAGCAAGAAAGCCTGAGCCAAAGCAAAACTGAAACCAGTCAAACCAACTGCTAAACCCTATAACTCCATGGCCAGCATCTAGGGATTGTCACGGCAACCTATGGGTTCCAACAGGCTTGGGTAGCCCCGTTCCTCTAGCTCTGCCTTCTGTAGCGCACACAGCCCATCTCTTGGGGAAGCTCCACTCTGTGCATGCAGAGTTCCTCAATGGAAATCCCATAGCCCTGGCATCTCCAGCATCCTGAGCTGTCAGTTGGGACTTTGGCCTTACCTTCACAGGCTCACGCACAGCCCCCTGAAGAAATACATAAAGGAAGTTCAGTCCTTCCTCACAGAGCTTTCTGAAACCTTGGTGCAAGCCTCCACAGCCTAGTTACTCTTGCATTTTCTATGACTTCCAAATCAGGATGTGGATGTGGACGATACTTCCAAGTTTGACTGCCAGCTGAAGATGAAGCCTGGCCCCAACTCGCCACCTTTACAGAAGCCTCTGGATAGCTGAGCCTAGAAGAACCTTTCCCTAGGAGGTTGTTTCCAGCAGGAAAGTCCTGCAGTAGAAAGCTGTCTGTGTTTGGGTACATTCCTTTCTAATGAATTTGCATTTTTATCCCCTGGAATCTCTGGAGCGATGTCTCACCAAATTGGTCCTACTGTGGAGTAGATTTCTTTTGCACTAACCCCTTTAACAGTTACATCTGCTGTGTCAGTCTCTTCCCTGTCCATATTTGAAACATGTTCATACTCCATTCCATATGACTCCACTGTTTTTCATATCCTCCACCCTCCCCACCCCCCCCCCCCCCCCCCCCCGCTCCATCTTCTCTTCCACTTTCTCCTGTTACATCTTACGAAGAACAATGAGCATTAACCACGACAAAGCCTGGGTGTTAGCTGTCTTAGAATTTCCTCTGCCCAACTATCTAATCGATCACTTCAGAATCCAGCTCTGTTCAAGTTTTCAGAACACGGGCAATACACAGCCAGTTTTTGTTTGTTTGCTTTGTTTTTGCCAGAATCAAACACGATTGGCCTCTAGCTTAGTTACTTTTAAGATCCTTGCTCATCTCTGAAAACATGAGCATAGTATTTACTGTATATGTTTCAAACAGTAATTTAGTCTTTCACACTCCTACCTGAAAGCCCTGTTAAGTTCTGCTTCTTTAGGCCATAGCTCCTAATCGCTTTGCAAACCAGTTCCAAAGGTGTATGAACCATCTGTTCTGATTTTTCCCAGCCACATCCCAAATTCTCAGTATTAATTTTCTATTTCATTATTCTTTTGATATAATCAAATAACTGATAAGAACACATATAAAGAATATAGGATTTATTCTGAGCCATGGTGTGAAGGGGGGCAGTGGGCAGCTCCATAGCAGTGGTGATGTATGGCAGCTACCTACTCTTATCTCAGCAGACAGAGGGGATGCTGGTACTCAGCTCTTTCTTATTCTTCGGTTACCCCACTTAAGATCTCAGTCCAAGAAATGGTTATATCCATACTCATAGTAGGCCTCTGAAATGCCCTCCCAGGCATACCCATGGATGTGACTCTTCTCCTAAATGATTTTGAATTCAGTTAAAGTGATAATAAATAATGACCATCCCAGCAGGTTCTGGAATAATATCACTTCTGTGTGAAAGGCACAAGCCCCAAATCTGCCAAAGAATCATCAGCATCTCTTCTGAAATATAGTGGGAATTTGAGAAAACACATGCCTGAAAATGACAATTTGGAATGTCCAGCTGCAGCGTATTTATACACCACTTGATATAGCACACGTTTTCCTTTGGATTACATGGCCCTTCTAAACTAATTTTACTCAAATTTTATTGCAGCTTTTCTCGAGTGTGTATGAAAAACAGAATGTAAGCTCCTCCATCTTAGTCATGTTCACAGAGGAAGAACCAGGCCAACAGCTAAATGAAGACAATTTTATATAAATGCCATAGGTGCTTCAAACAGAAAGTCTATTGTAAGCGAACTGGCCATTCTTATTTGCCTCCCCTGATTCTATTAGAAGCAGAACATGATTATAACATTGTAAATTAAGCTGAAACCATAATATTGATAATAAAATTAATTTTATACTGATTACATAAATAAAACTAACATGTGGAAAATGATACAAGCAATGCTGTTACTTAAAAAGTCAGTAGACGAGTTCAGACAGGTCAACATCAGTTGTTATTTACATGTGATCTATAATTGTAATAAAAAATTTCAATGTCCTGGCCTATGGGGTGATCACTATAGCCTGGACTATCCTGTGGTACCAAAAAGCAAGAAAGTGCCAATGAAAATAATCTGTGATGATGGGAATGCATCCAAGGGACACAGGAGCCAACAATGGGAGTTTCCAATATCCTATAATTAAACAGTTTGAGCACAAAAATAAATAGCATAGTATCGGGTTATAGCCTAGAGTATAAAATAAACATCCAAGGATCTATAGCAACACAAATAATGATTGAATAAATCAATAGCGGGGAGAGGAGAGACTAATATTCCTTGCAGTATTTCAAATAGTTTATCTATCCCTTTCTTCAGGAGGAGATTAATGCCCAATTCCTGCTCTCACGTGTAGGCTGCATTTAATGATTGGCTTTGAAAAGTCACAGCATGGAAAAGAGAAATGTAAAGTCTGGAGAACAGTTAAGTGAACATGATCAACATCACCAACATTGATTGTAGATGAGCTGTTGAAGAGGGATTTCATTTCAGTCCTATTGGGATTTTGAGGCAGAGGAAGAGGTATAAGTTTGAGGTAGCTTTGGCTACATAGCAGTTTAGGTATAAGACTCTATTTCAAAACAAAAATTTCAATTCAAAATAGGTTTCCAATTGCTGGAAATCAGGGAGACATTCCCAGCTCCCTCTTACACAGGATCTGGTAAAAACCTTGAGCAGATTTGTGGCCCCAGGAGTCGGTGTCACAATCTGGGGGGACACATCCATGCTTGCTGCACTGTCCAGTCTTTGGCTTCTGCATTCTCTGATGCTGCTGTAGCAGAGGCAGTAGCAGCCCTCCCTAGCCCAGGCTCACTATACCCATCCTGTAGCTAATGTCCCACAGATGTTTGCTTCCTCTGATCTATACTGTCCACCGAGCCAGGAAAATTGGGTTGGCATAAGGTGAGAGCTCGCTATCAGAAGCCTGCCCTCCTACTTGTGATCTGACCTGTCTGGAGAGAGATTCCAAACCCTGGGGCAGGTCAATGTGAGCAGGCCCAGAAGAGGAACTATCCTCCCCAGAGATCTGAGTGACATCAGAATGGGTAAGCAAAGGGAATCATATCACCTACTTTCCAGAAGATATTTAAAAATAGCAGCAGCCTCCTTCTGTTGGCAGGATGGGAAATGTGTATCTGGGCCACCTCAGGATGCTCTCCATCTAGTGTGCTTGTCCTTCAGGAAGCCAGCGCCGTTTATACTGAGAGTGCATACCACCAAGGAAATTTGGCAATTGTAAGCCTACCTGGTAGATGTTGACAAGAAATGTGAATTTAATTGGAATCATAGGCTCTGGTTATTTGGCTTAGCTGTCAAGAGTGAGCAGAAACAAATGCAGCATCACAGAGTTGGTCATGATCCACTTTGTCCTGGGAAGTGGAAAGAACAGAGTGTTGTGGACTCATTCATTCATTCATGAGGCGCCTGCTACTTTCCAGACATGACGCTGGGCCCTGGAGTCACAGGATATGTATGATATGCTCTCTTCTTAAGAGGCTCACAACCTGATGGCCTGGGCTCCGGTCCCAGAGGTAATCTGAACAGCAGCATGTGCTTTATCAATGCTTTGACCTTTTTCTAGGTCTGACTCTTATTAAGTACATGAGATGAGACTAAGTACTTGAGCAAGGGTCAGTACCAGCTTAAATCATTATGTAAAACTGGCATCATCCCACATTACATACATGTGCGAGCATCTTCCATGTGACAGATGCTGTGTTTTGCAGAGAGAACATGAAGGGGCACTGTCTCTTCCTCCATTGAGTTTTGGTCCCATGGAGGTAAGAGCATTGGGATCTGAGACCTAATGATGCATTACAATGGTAAATGGGACCCTGGATGAGATGCAGGGGCAGGATCCATGGAGGAAAACTGAGTTGGTTCTTTGAGAATAAGGAGGAAGGGGTCAGCAGACCAAGGTACTGCGAGAAGAAATTCCAGGAAAATGGGAGAAATTGAGAAGAGAGAAGGCCAGGAGGCAGGAAGAAGGACACCTACATTAGGAAATCCTAAGCAGGCTAACATCACAGAAGGTATGGGGAGGAGGGACGGAAGCCAACAGGGGAGAAAAGGGGAAGAACAGACAGAAGATGGACAGAGGCTAGGGAAGGGAATATGGTAATTTGGCAAGACTTAAGACTAGAACAGGGTAAGGGCTGTGTAGCATGCACAAAGCCTTGGCTCAAATCTCCAGCGTTGCATAAAACAATGTGTGCTGGCACATGTCTGTAATTCAAGCACTCAGGAGGCAGAGACAGGAGTATCCCAAGTTCAAGAACCAGAGCATGAAGAACTTTGCTCCCCATGCCCAAAGGTTTGGGTATGAAGCTGACGCCTTCAGAGGTCACACAGAGCCTTAGAGAGCAGGAAGGTGAGGCTGGAAGTGAGCAATGAGGAGTGCACAAGACATGTTGCTGTGTGTTCAGAGAAAACAGTGCAGAGGTAGGATGCCAAGGTTAGTCAGAGGGATTCCATCCTTCTTACTCCCTTCTTTTACTCCCAACACTCCCTCACTTTTCCTTTCCTCTCCTTTGGGATAGCCAGGAATCTGTAGGATCTTTGCAGGCAGGAAGGAATGCAGTGCCTGTACCCCATGGCTGTGCAACAAGCAGAGGTGGTTTGGTGACATCAAGGAGCTGGTGATATCCATTCCTGTTGGAATTCCTCATGGTTCAGACTATAGTGGAGCCCATAAGAAGGCTGAGACTGCCTGGAAATGACTCACCCTGGATGGCACCAATGATACCAGACCCTAAAAATGTAAACTTAGCCGAACACCATCCTTTACAAAGTTCCTTTCTTCCTTTCTTGTGTGTCTTTGTCTGAATGGAAAGGGCTAGGCTTGTTCATAGCCATCAATAGAATTTGTAGGATGGATGTTCAGGGTCTTGTGAGCTTCTCGCAGCTCGGTGACTCTCAGTGGGTGGACCTGAGCCAAATGTATTTCCAACACAGGCCAATGAGAACAAAATGGGAGCCAAGGACCACTAGGGTAAATGAAAGTGTGGCCTTAAACTGTTTCCATGAGTAGACCTCCTCACCATGACAAACACCTGAAAGGCATAGTGTAAAGGAAGAAGGATTAATTTGGCTCCCGGTTTTGGAGGTTTCCATGATCAAGCAGCTATGCTACTTTTAGGTGCATGATAAGGAAGGGACATGCCCAAGGGAAAGCATGGTGGAGGGAAGCTGTTCACCTCACAGCAGGCAGGAAACAGAGAAGAGAAACAGAAAAGAGCCAAGGTCAAGATTTACCCTGCAACGGCATATTACTAGTGACCCACTCCCTCCCATAGATCCATCACTTCTCAAAAAACTACTCAGGTTCTGAGTCCCTGGATTAAAACATCGATTGGACTGGAGACCTTAGGACCCACTTACTTTCCTAAATCTCAAGGACTGGAAACTAAGTAGCCAACACCTGAAACAAGGCCAAGACCAGGAAGTGAATACCAGTGAGGGACGTAAAGTGATGGCTGCAAGTCTGTAAAGATATCTATTATCTTTCTAACAACCATGGCCCATATGATTAAATCACTTGTTGCAGGAGACTTCATGTCAGTAATTTCCATGATTAACAGAGAGAGATGGACACCTGATGAGTGGACGGATGGCCCAGAAACTAACCCCACTCCTACAAATACATCCAAAGCATGTGTGGCCATGCACACACACATATACACACATGTGCATACATGGGAACACATACATAAACACATACCTTCACACAGATATGTGTACACACGGGAACACATACACAATACAAATAGAATTTGAGTAGACATTGCAGATAAATAGTAAGATTCTGACTCTAGCCCTGAATAATTGACCCTGAAACATTGACCTGAAGAGAGAACAGGCAGACATGTTATGTTGGTTTTGTTTCGATTGCTCTTGGAACTACACACCCACACACCCCCACACACCCCCACACACTATTTCCTGTTGCAAATGATGCCCTGGGGATCTAGAGATTGGTCTATGTATTGCTAAAGTGGGAGATAAGCAAATGAGTATTTTTAAATTACAGTCGGAAAAAATAAAACTCTAGATGAAATTCAAGATAAAGTTCTAAACAAAGTCCTATGATTTGTGGGTTCTACATAAAATAAAGGAACCCCTAAATAGCATGGCACTGGCATAAAACAGACATGGAAACCCACGCCTTCCCAACCTGCTGAGTCTCAACAATGGTGCAAAGAGAACATCAGTGGCAGTGGCTCTGGGAAAATGGGGTAAACCTCTGGAGGAGGAATGAAAGCAGACCCCTGTCTCACCTAGTACAGAAACAAGTCAAAATGGATCAAAACTTAACATAAGACCCCAAACTACAAATCTGCTAGATGGAAACGTAGAGCAAACTCTTGAGGACATTGGAATCAGCAAGAGGTCTTTGGAGGAAACACCAGTGTAGAAGAAGGAAAAGCAAAGCTGGACAGAGGATTGCATCAGACCAAAACACTTCTACACAAAAGGGAGCAGTCAAGAGGGAGGAGAGAAACCACACAATGATAGAATGGGCTATTCACAGGACAATAGGAGCATAAACAGGATATTGGAGGTACTCAAAAACTCAATGGAAAATAGGAAGAAAGATGATTTTTAAAATAGACCAAACAAGCCTTTTTCTACATAAGACATACAGATGTCCACTGGGTACATGAAAACACCACCACCAACAAAAAGCAAAACCAAAAAGAGTTAATATCAGTAATCATCAGGGAAGTATGAACCAAGACTGCCCTGAGAGGCTGGCAAGATACTCAGTGCACAGAATGCTTGCTGTTCAACATGAGGAACAGAGAGTCTGGATCTTCACCACCCACTTAAAAAGCCAGGAGTGATGCACACACCTGTAATCCTGGCACTGGGAGGCAGGGACAGGAGCTTGGGAGCCTGCCAGCCAGCGAGTCTAGCCTGTTAGTGAGCTCCAGGTTCAGTGAGAGACTGCTTTTAAAATAAGGTGGAAAGCAAAAGAGGAAGCTGATGAATGACCTCTGGCTTCCACATGTGCACACATGGGCATGTGTACATACATACAAGGATGCACATCTCTCTCTCTCTCTCTCTCTCTCTCTCTCTCTCTCTCTCTCACACACACACACACACACACACATGCACACATGTAATACAAATAATTCTTTTTTTAAAAAAT
Source organism: Onychomys torridus (assembly GCF_903995425.1). Taxonomy (NCBI): domain Eukaryota; kingdom Metazoa; phylum Chordata; class Mammalia; order Rodentia; family Cricetidae; genus Onychomys; species Onychomys torridus. The sequence goes on along the minus strand of NC_050465.1, from coordinate 57,502,128 downwards.
GCATATTTTCAGTAAGACAAAAGATGAAAGTTCCAGCAAGGACAGAGAGAAAAGGACTCTTTTCACACTGTTGTTAAGAAGAAAAATTAGTGAATACATTATGGAAAACAATATGGAAGCCTTACTATAGAGAGAACACATGTTCCCAAAGTGATGTCTATGATTAATCTTGTTTGTGGAGGTCTGGTTATTCCAGTGCCTGCTCCATCACAAGTTCATGGTGATACATCTAGAAGCCTGCCTATAGACTTCTGAAAGGATAAACCAAAATACCTCTCCTCTTTATCAGTTGATTGGCTTGCTAATTTGTGACAGCAACAGAAAGCTGATCATATGAACTAATGATGGAGAATTTATTCTGTCACTTTTTGTGACAGATAAAAGGATGTGATATATGTAAATTATCTGGTATCATTTCTTTTTTATGGAGGTACTCAGTGAATTCCAGTCTGTGATGATTATAGTGGTAATGACTGAATTGTGTACCCCTGCAGAGGGAAATATTTGCATGGAGGAGATTAAATGTTATAGAGAGAGATGTGTCTAAAATGGCACGGTGCCTTTTTCTTTCTTACAATTTCACTAAATCCTTGAGAAAAGTCAAGAGCCCAATTTTCTTTTCAATAGAGTTTCAATCATCACCAGTTCAAAAAAATAAATTGCAGGCCTTCAAGATGACTCATTGTTTGAAGCCTGATGGCTGAGTTTGATCCAGAACTCAAGAAAGAACTGACTGTAACAGGCTGTCCTCTGACCTCTGCATACATGCATGCCTTTGCACGTGCATGCACACAAATTAAATTAATTAATGTAAAAATTACTTTAAAATGTTGTTTTAAATAACCAATGGTTTGTATAACTGTCAGAGATTTACTCTCAGTTTGTGAGCAGACTCCTTCAATTTTTACTCCATTTTAGAGAAATGATTTTAGTCAAACAAAACTCAAGGAAAAACCAGAAAGCTAATGGAAAAGAGAGAAGAAAACTTAACTTGAAATCTTCAACTGTTAAGGTAAATTTTTAAAAAATCATTATTGTTTTTAAAAACCAGAGCCTGACGGGTTGGCAAGGGTAGATAAGAAAGGAAAAAAGAATTGAAGTTTAGATGAAAGATGTTTTTTTCATGAGGGGTTAGTTTAGAGGCATGGGAAAGGCAAAAGCCCAGTGGGTCAGGGTTTGCTAAGGAATGGGCTCCAAGTTAGAAAGAAGGCAGCAGGCTGGGGGGCCCAAAGGCTGGGCACTACCTGCTGCAATGGTTACTTCTCCCACTTTAAAATCTTAACCTTTAAGTAATCGGTAATTGGAGGAATCTAATTTCAGTTCTGTATTTCTGACTTCTAAACAATGAGATGATGAGACACAACAGTGTCTGCTATCTCCCAGAAAACACCATTTCTCTCTCCACCTTCCTCCTTCCCTCTCCCTCCTTCCCTCCTTTCCTCCTCCCTTCCTCCCTCCCTCCCTCCCTCTCCTGACCTTCATAAAATGAATTAGTTAACGGCATCTCAAAAGCACTTTGACTTTGGGGCCACAGGATAGCATGGTCTTTCATTTTTGTGATCCAGTACCACTATGCCATGTTTACAGTTCTTTAAAATAACCGACCTATACGGCTGTGACAAACTGATTCTAAAGTCAGTGTAAATAAGCATAAGATACAGAATAGTGAACACAATATTTAAAGAGAAGGGCAAAGCAGAGGGCTGAACTGACCTCAAGACTAAGTATGAAGCTATAGTAATGAAGACAGGGCAGAAATTCTTCAAAAATGGACTAGAAAACCAAAGCTGAAAGCTTAGGGCTAATCTCTTCCTAATCACGGTCAACTGGTCCTTGACAAAAGAGCAAAGGCAATACAATAGAGAAGAGAGCTTTTTCATCAACTGATGCTGGAACAACTAGATACCCACAGGCAGGAAGCAACCAATAAATAACTCAGATCTTTATGACTAGCACGAGGTGGGCATAACTCAAAATAGACCATTGACCTCAATAAAAGACACAGCCATAAACTACTGGAAGACATCCCGAGACAATCTAGAGGACATTGCTAAGCTGATGTCTTTCCAGATTCAATACCAAAGGTGTAGTTCATTAACAAGGTGGTTATTAACTAGGCTCCATAAAATTTTAAAATGTTCCAGAGAAGACATTGTCAATAGGAAGATGCATAAACCAACATCTAGAAGAAAATATTTGCAAAAGATGTCTCAGATAAAAGGGTGCTGTCCAAATTGAACAATAAGAACACAAACAATCCAATTAAGATGGGCAAAATAACCTGAACAAACAACTCATCAAAGGAGATACCAAGATGGAAAGTAAGCATGAGAAAAGATGCTCACTATCATGTGCCATTGGGTAATTTAATAAAGCAATAATGAGATGCTCTACACACTTATTAGAATGGCCAAACCCCAAACACAAACACTAACAATGCCAAAAGCAGGCCGGGGCATGGAGTAGTCAGAAAGACTCTTCGCTGATACTGGCAATATAAAATGGTACAGATACTTCAGAGACACCTTGACAGTTCCTTACATAAACTAATAAACCTTAATTATTTGTTTTGTCAATTGTGGTTCTTGGAGTTTATGCAGTGAATTGAAAACTCAAGTCCACCCAAAACATAAAAAAAGTCTTTGTTGATAGCTGAAAAACTTGAAAGCAGCCACACTATTGCCCTACAGGAAATGGAACAGATAAAATGTGGTAAACCCAGACAGTGGAATATTACCTAGTACATACACACACACACACACACACACACACACACACACACACACACACACACACACATGATCATAAGACATTTGAAAAGACATGGAAGGAACATAAGTGTGTGTGAATAGCAAAAGAAGCTTGTATGAAAGGAATCCATTGTGTATTATCCTGACTGTAGGAAATTCTGGAAAGGGTAATATCATAGAAATGGTATAATGCTCTGAGGTTGCCAGAGATAAGATGGAGAGAAGATGAGTACATGGTTTGCAGAATAACATTAAGGGTGATACAGGATGTTGCACATGACCATACATTTGTCAAAACCCAAAGAATAAACACTAAGAGTGACGCCTAATGTAAAGCATGGGCTTAACAATATAAGATTACCTCAACCTAAGTCCACTGACTGCAACAAATGTGTCACTCTGGCACAGAATGTTGAAGGTGGAAGACTGTGTCCTTCTGTGGAGCAGGAGGGAGCTGTGAGTACCTTTCATCCAATTTGCTCAGAACCTAACCCAGCTCTGAAAAGGAAATTCTGACTTTTAAAATTGCATAGATGAGATTTAAAAAAAAAACAAAACAAAACTGGAGTGCTGGAGAGACAGCTCAGCAGTTGAGAGCACTGTCTGTTCTTTCAGAGGACCCAGGTTCAATTCCCAGCACCCGCATGGCAGCTAACAACTATCTGTGACTCCAGGTCAAGGGGACATAGACATACATGTAGGAAAACACTAATATACATAAAATAAAAATAATTTTTAAAAAACTATGCTGAATGTAACAGGAATCTTAAAGAGTTCTTATTAATAAGAACAAACCCAAGACCAGTTATTGGGGTGAATGCTGGAAGATCAGAGAAGCAGAACAAGCCACAGCTACCTCACCTTGCTAGTTCCTCAGGTGATCCTGTTTCCTCAGGCTGGAAGCCTCTGAGTCCTCATCCAGAATGGGTCTTAGCTGAACTGTGCTTCTCCAAAGCCTATATGCTTAACCAGCCAAAATGCTTAACCAGCCAAATGTTTCTAGTTTCTGGTCTTCATGCCTTATATATCTTTACTTTTTCTGCTGTCACTCCCTGGGATTAAAGGCTCGTTTTCTGGGATTAAAGGTGTGAATCTCCATGCTGGTTGTATCCTTGAACACACATGCCCAGCTCTGCCTCCCAAGTGCTGGGATTAAAGGCATGCACCACCACCACCCAGCTTCTGCTATGGCTTGCTCTGACCGATTTTCTAGCCACCATTTTTGGCTCTGTTCTAGTGGCTGTCTGTTCTCTGACCCCAAATAAGTTTATTTTGGGGAACACACAATATTTTGGGGGAACACAATACCACAGCTGGATATGACAGTGAAAAGCACAAGGATGACAAAGCAAGTGATACTACCCTAGACCTCAAGGAATTTGTAACGGAAATTACAAACAGCAGATGAAATGCCCATAAAAGAGGACAGTAGACAAACGGGTAATTCAGTGAGATGGTTTCGCTCTGATTATTTTCCGCACGAACATTTTTAGACTATAAATCTCAATACCAGGCACATAGTAGGAAGCCCCCAGTTAAAATCCCCAAAGCCAGACAAAACTGATATTACCAAGTATTACCTCTTTGCAACTGAAATTGCCTCTTCTGATGTGGGAGGCAGTGCTCTGTGGAGCCCCAGTGATGACCCTGGCAACCATTCCCGTCAGCCAGTTACACAACCACTCTGTGCCGGTAAAGCAGTTTACACAGGGCCTGGCAGCGAGCAGCAGCCCATAAACGGCGTTTGTTATGACAGAAGGTGGAAGTGACTACTGTGTGTTCATTATGAGGGTACAAGAGGCATCTGGCATCGGGCATACACCACCCAGCAGTGTGATTTTTCAGATTATGAAACTAAACACAGTGCAAACCATGCTCCATGGGCAGGCAGCTTCAGCAGCTTTTGCAGAAATTCAAGGCTTTGGGCCCTACCCTAGATCTATCAAATCAAAATCCCTGAGAGTAGGGGTGCAGGGGCCTGTTTTAATGGGGTTTGCAAGTAGCTCTCGATGCACGAAGCTGAGGAATAAGGAGTAGATTTCAGTTCATCAGTACACACAGGCGCACATGCTCACACACATACACATACACACATGCATGCACACAGACCTTTAACACATACAATTCAAGATAGCAAAAATTAAAATATATTATCTTGCCCTTTTCTATCTTCAAATTAACCCTGGGTATCATTTCCATAGATAAAGGGAGTTGACTGAATTGCTTTCCAAACACAAAGAAAAACAAAGACCCAACTGTTGGATTTGGGACAACCATAATCCATGTAGGATATTTTAAGGTGTTGGTCAACAAATGAACAATATATCTGAGCATGTTATATGATGGCCATATAAAGGAATAAAGTTCCAATACATACTACAGCATGGATGGAACATAAAGCTTGAAGAGATGCTGAGGAAACCATCCACAGAAGACCACAGACTGTCTGGCTGCAACTATATGAAACGTTCCCAAGAGGTAAAAACCCATAATCGGGTCGGCTAATGGTAGCTGAGGTGTGTGTGGCCAAGTTTGGAAGGTGATCGCTGATTGGATCCTCCTTTAGGGGAGTTGAAAATATCCTGAAATTGATTTGGTGACCATTCTGTGATTTCAGGACTGCAAAAAAGCATTGAATTCCCCATGTTGTAGTAGATGGCCCGATACCCATGCACATCTAGGCAACATTAGTTGGGCTCAGTGGCTTGTCAAAACAATAACAAAATGATATGAAGTTGGGAGAGGAGGGATGTGTTGGGCAGAATTTGGAGGATAAAACTGAAGTGTGGTTACGATCTTGTTTGATTACTTACATATATAAAATTCTCAAGAATAAAGAAAATTACAAATGAAGAAGTAAATTATAACTCAGTAGAGGGAAAAATCTAAACCCCAGCCCTACTGAGGAGATAATGTCTTCTTGGCAAGAGTTCTTCTTTTTCGTCTTCTCCTTCTCCCTCTTCCTCCTCCTCCTCCTCCTCCCTCCTCCTTCTCTCTCCTCCTCCTCCTCCTCCTCTTCCTCCTCCTTCTTCTCCTGCCTACTTATAGAACTATTTGACTGTCTGTAAATAGTATTAAGTAGGTGCAGATTCAGTGATGTTAGGCAGCATCCTTCCATACCACCTCTATCAGTGAACACTGAGCCACCACCAGGATCCTCGGACCACAAACACCAAAAGATAGCTGCCGAGAAAAGCCGGGTGCTGCAGACCCTACCTCTAACCCTGCTCATAAGCAATTTGTGTTCTTCTTCCCAAAATAAAAAATAAAATTAAAACCTCTAGCTTGAGTTCCTTTCTCTACAAAGAGCTCAAGCCAGTTTCCAGTTATCTGGGTCTCAGAATCCCTCATGGGATTTGCAATCTGCCATGGAACTGAGATGTAGGAGAAGTGGATTGGTGTATCACCAGCAATGGTAGATCCAATCATCAAGCAAAAGAACCAACATTGGCATACTGACTTCAAACCAAGATGGAACGCTGAGCATGGGAACTCCGTGCTGCAGTTCCATCACCTGAGATACTGGAGCATGTGGATTTCTGTGAGATTGAGGTCAGCCTAGGCTACAGAGTGAGACTCTGATCCCAAATCAAGACAAGGCAAAACCAAAGTGAACACAACTCGACTGAGCAGTTCCTTCTCTATCTCTGACTGTAATTAGGTGTACATATGGTATGCAGGTGTGCCTTCGCCTTCAGCATGGGTCTCAAAAGCTGGTGTCTTTAAAGAGCAGTACTTCTATTTTTGGTTGTTAGCCTAGCCTTTAATGGCTGAGCTATCTATCCCTCCAGCCCAAGAGAGCAGTACTTCTAAAAGCATTCTGCATGGCAAAGAACTCACCCCACATCTGAGCGATGGTCTGTAGCCATGAGGTTGTTCAACCTTTTCAATGAGGTGGCTCCACCATACTCAAATGTTAAACTGTAATTTGACTAAATTAATGGAACTGTAGCCTTAGAGGCTAGTAGCTACTATGCTGGATAGTGCAGTTCTGAAATAAGAAACAAATGCATCTAAGTTTAGAAATACACAAGTTTAGTATGGATCCAACCTACATGACAAAGATCATAAACATAATCCAGTTATCAAAATTCCTTAATACCATTTTTTTTTCTTTCAGATGTTTCCAACAGATAGACTATATCTTCAAGGATTTATTCAAAATGTTGTTGACACTTGTCTCTGAAACAGAATTACTGTTTTGTTTCTGTTTTGCTTTTCTGTCTTTTCTATTTTCTCTAAACTAAGCAATTTTCTAGGAATGCCTTAAAGTGATCATCTCTTCACTCATCTGTAGGAGCTACCCCTCACCCAAGTGTATCGTTTGCAAAAAAACTTCACAGTCTGTTCATTTCCAATTGCAACAGTGCTATGTGATTGCGTTTTTCCTGTGGCTAGAAGTATACAGAATTACACAATGGTCCGATGATACAGAGACACAATGGATCTGAGTGTGTCACATACAGACTTGAAGGGTGGCAGCAGACAGCCCATCCCCTTTCAGGCCCTGGGGGCCTACCATGGACAACCAACCACAAGCCATGGTTTCAAAGACTCTCTCTGGGAGGTGAGTCACCACAGCCATGGTGGAGTGGTCCTGATCCTGGGAAGCAGCCGTAGGAAGGCCGGATGAGAGGAGCCCACCCCTCTAATGACAGAGACTGACCAGGCACAGGCTAAAACAAATGCATTGCCTCATGTTGGGGCTATTATCCTCAATCAAAGCCTCTCTCCCTTGGGAAATACACGTTGGGTGGGGATGGAGGGAGGGGGAGGAGACAGGAAGCAGGCTGTAAACACAAACATGACCTGCCTCCGTGCTGCAAAGTTCTGAGAGGGGCCGTTGCTTCCTTTCTCCTGCCGCTACTGAGGGAGCCCACATTATCTCTAGTTGTGGCAAAGCTGTTATTTCAAAGGCTACAAAGATGTAATAAAGAGCGGAAATGGTGGATTTAATCTAATTTCCCCAGGATATTGTTTGATAACTACCCATTGTTTTGCTATCCATCCTTACTCACCTCTCCACACTGCAAGGCCTCTTCCCTTCAAGTATACGTCATCAAGGTGCTATTTAGAAACATTTTTTCATTTTAAAGAGATGAAGCAAAATAAGGGAGAAAAGGACAAAATACCCATTATGTAAATGATTCTGTAGGTAACCATCCAATTACCTCTTGATGGTGGAGTTAACAGTTGGAATGTGGCTTTCTATTCCTAGATTTATGACGGAATTGTGACCAGACCAATGTCATATATAATAAGAAAAGCTGAGGTGACCTTTCCTCTGCCTTAACATTCCCCATTCCCCATGCCCATCCATGGCATAAATTATACAACAGATGGGATGTTTTCCTTATATTGGAGACATGTCTCCTGTGTCTTTACTCCCTTCTTACATTTTTCCTCCTCCCCCACAATCAAACCAAGAAATCTTCACAGCAAGAAAAAAAAAAAAAACACAAAATTTTCCACTTCCCCACTAAGATCTGGTGGATTTTTCCATACTAGACTCCCTGAAGTTGAAGATCTGGAATTTCACTAGTGCAGATATGATGACAGAGACAAGGCTGGAGCACAGCTCCCCAGTGAAATAAGGGACTTACACACATAGAATCCTGAGTTCACTCACCAGTACTACAGAAAGAAAAAACGGGGGACTTACAAGATGGCTCAGGGGACAAAGGTATTTGCTGCCAGGCTTACCAGCCTCTTCAGAACCCATACGGTAGAAGTCAAGAACTGATTCCCACATGTTGTCCTCCGACTTCCACACGTGTGCCATGGGATAACTGTCCTCCCTATATAGACATGTATGCACAAGTAAATAAATATGATACAAATTTAAAGACTAGATAAAAAAAAAAGTAGAACCAGAATGAATTGATCCAATAATAAAATATGGGTGACATTTCTCCTCTCAGGACCTCACTTACTGTGTTGATAAAAATCCCATTGTTCTGGTCAGAGTGATGTCTTGCCCTGTGCTCTAATGGCTTCTGCAAGGGAAAGAGCTCTGAGGCTCTGTAGCTGGGGCTGGAAACATTAAGTGTGTGTGTGTTGGGGTGGGGAGGGAAGAGGCAGTGAGCATCTCAGTGAGAGATGTTGGAAGGAGAGGTAGAAGAAGCTGCTTGAGATGCCTCAGCTATGCTGAAGGTGCATGATATTAAAAAAGGGAGAGTCTGGAGTACTAGTCTGAGCAATCTCAAGTCAGTAACAGGCAATCAGTAATCATAGGCTGCTTCTGCTGAAAGGGATAATTCACTGAAAAATTGTATTGGCAGAGTATAAATGTAGCAGGAAGACTTGGGCTTTGATTGTGCTCAAAGTGGGATGTCAGTAACACTGGAGATGGCGAGAACTGGAAGAAAATCTGGCAATGGGACCCTAATAACAACAATAATGCACAACCTATGCTAACCTCTGGTCTGAGACTTGTATTTGAATGATCACACATTGCATTACTACCCTAGGACACAGGTCTATCTCATTTTCCTTGGAGACTTTCCTCTGCTGAGGAAAATTGTGAGTTGCAGATACACTCCCTTCACGGGTGAATCCAAACACTTTGGTGAGGTAAGCAGGGTTGGTGGAGAAAACGGAATGTCTTTCCAGTCCATATAACTTGGGTGGGGGGCGGTGATATAGGTGTCCATGATGGGAAGAGAAATTTTGTTTTGGAGGTGGCACATTGGCATATGCCTGTTACTTGAGTACTTAGGAGACTAAGATAAGAAAAGGATCATGAGTCTGAGGCCAGCCTAGGCTACACAGCAAGACTTTAGGAAACAAAACTCATGGAAATAAACAAACAGAAAAGTTTTGTTGGGGACGGGTGGAATGAATGAGTCTTTGTCACCTATAAATCATTCATGTCCTTCAAATTTCCAAGTGTTTTCATGTTGAGTTCTCAGAATATATTCTCAGGGCCTCTCCTTCTGTACTATGGAATACCTCACACAGCAACTGGAGTCCCTGGGGGAGCAGTCAGCAATGAGCCTGACAGTGAATAGGAATGTAGAAAGATGGCCTTTGTCCTTTGCTCTGTGGGTCTGGGGTCCCCAGGCTAGCATAGGACTGGCTCGAGGCTCTGCTTCTCCCGGTTGGTTTCTTCGGTCGTGACCACTTGCAATCATCACGACCTACTGGGTGGATGAAACTGTCTCATCTCCTCCGGCCATTCTTAGGATTGTAATCCCCTGGGGTCTGGGAGACAGGGATATGCCGTGGTGACGGGATGAGAGTTGTAAAACTGTCTCTTTGAAGAATGGGATGTCCAAGGGGGTCTGTGAGCAGGAGTCTGTCAAACGCCCGCAGGGGGAGGAGCAAGCGGCTCTGACGTCAAAGAGCCTCCAAGGTCTCGACACAGCGTGAGATAATGTCTTTCTGTCTGGAGGGAGTGAAGCTCCTCTCTCTCCCCGGTCTTGTGCAACTCAGGACCACAGGAGGTCAAATGTAAAGGGACGGTCCCTGCTAACAGTGGGGGTCTGCTCTCTGTGAGGTTTTTCATTAAATGTGTTGGGCGTGTCACCCGTGTATGCTCTTGCTGAGGCTCACATGTGACTAGCTATCACTCCCTTCTCTCCTGTCCTATTCAACCGATCTTCTCATCCTGTTCCCCTTCTCCTTCCTCACTTCACACCTGCAAGTTAGAGAAACCAGAGATCGCAGGACTTCTCTGAGCTGAAAAAGGTGCCGGTTCGGGTTCTGTTCTCCTGTAGCCCCTCAGACTAAACCGACCCACTCCATAGCCACGCTGAAGAGATTTTCCTAATGGTTCAGGGTAGGAAACTACAGATCACTGAATGAAATCCCAAACCAACCAGTCTTGAAGTGTGGCACCTCACCAGACCCGACAGGGGCTCTGCCAGAGTCCCCTCCCCCCAGTTCCAGGTCTGCAGATAGGACCTCCTAAATTCCCTTTCATAACAGTGAACAGTGAAACCTGCAATTCTCTAGACTGGGATTTGTTTTGTTTTTTTTTTTTTTTCAGAGCAGCCAACACTCCTGAGTAACCTGCTTCTTCCAGACGGATTATTCTCAAATTTCTGCCACCTCTCAGATAGTGCCACCAGCTAGGTCCCAGGGCCCCAATACATGAATGAGCCTTGGGAGGGGAGGGGGCATCTCATCAAGAACTACAAGAGGGGTACATGGAATCGAACCAGCTTTCCTCTCCAAGGTGCCGCCAACACACTCTGGTCTGCAGACGAGTCCCCAGGAAGTTCTGCTTTCACGGTGATCCCATTGCTGACATGCAACTCCTGTAACTACTATGACAAACTATTCTAGATGGAGTGCCTTAAAGCATCCCAAATATATTTTCTCATAGTTGTGGAAACTTGACATTGTGAATGAAGAAGTAGCTCTGAGCCTCTCCCTGGGCAGACAGACATCCTAACAGATGTGGGATGATCACTCACTGTAGTACTGATTTGTGTTTCTCTGGTTAATGATTCTGACATCTTTTCATGGGCCCATTAAATACACTTCTTCAGGAAAACAACTCTTCAAGTCTTTTGTTTAGCTTTAATTGGATAAGTCAGCTTTGAACATATTTTAGATATTAATACTTTACATATGATTTCCTTTTTAAGGATTCCAGTCGCATTGGATTAAGGCTGGTCTTAAAGACTTCCACCTCACTTGACTGTATCTGCAAAGACCTTTGAACAAGCAATGTAATATCCATGGGTTCCAGGGTCAGGGCTTGAAAACTGCTTAGGGAGAGGACCCAATTCAGCCTAGAGTATCCCCCTGCATCCCATTCATTCCTCATGCCAGACTGACACATAAGCAAGTACAGCTTTGCCTGATGCAGAGCTGACACCAAGGGGAGAACTTGACCAAAGGCTGGCTTCTGACATGGGCCCTTTAGATTTGTGACTATGCGTGGACCACATTTTAACTCGACGTCTGAACAAGCCAGGGGACCAGAGCTTTGAATGACTATCTGTCTGACCACAACCATAGAGAAGTTTTGAGAATGAAATAAAGTGCACCCTGGGGGTTATACCCACCCCTATCCGCTGGACTCACTGCCCACCCTTACCTGCTGGACTCACTAGCTACCCCTACCCGCTGGACTCACTGCCTACCCCTAACCGCTGGACTCAGCACACTACAACCAGGGAGTTCTTTCTACATTACAAATCTGATTTTGAAAGTCTGCCATTTGAAAATTATCTGTGCATTCTTAATTGACTGGGTGAAATACACAGTCCTTACAGAGATGTGCACCCTTCCATGGCCAGGCCTGTCCCTAATCCAGAGCACCACTCTGTGTTCTCTGGATTTATGAAGTTTTTCTACTTCTTGACATTTTACATTCTGATCTCAGAAAGGAAAAAAAATAACAAAATATTTAATAATGGTTGGTGTTTTATGTCCAGGAATGGACTGTGATCTCATTTAGCCTGATGAGTTGATGAATATAAGGGTCATGTTTACCCTTGTTCCCCGTTCCATCTTCAAAAGAAGCAGTTAGACCCTGTGAGCTTCTGCAGCTTTCTGACTCCTTGTTGCTGCTGCAGGAATAGAAAGTATCACTCAGATTGGAGCATAGGCAACATGGACCCGGAGAATGGAGGGGACCTGTGCCTTTGTGTGAGCACCCACACAGTGACAATAATTTCTAAGTGACACTGGCAGCCTGATCTAAATTGTCCTTGTCTGTGGAAGACATTCATACCCTTATATTTCCCCCTATACACTCACTCTCCATTCTAGCTCCTCCATACTGCCTCCCTCGGGCCTTCACATTGCAGTGGGATCTTCACAAGAACTTCCACCAGGCTTCTCGGCAAGCACCTGCTCTCTCTCTCTCTCTGTCTCTCTTTCTCTCTCTCTCTCTCTCTCTCTCTCTCTCTCTCTCTCTCTCTCCACCTAAGTTCTCAGAAACTTTCCACCAATCCTCTTCCTCTAAATATGTTAAAAAATATATAAGACAGAAATCCCCACAGACAATAAGGAGGCAAGCAGACCACACAGACGCCTACCCTGACCTAGCATCCACATCCTGTTCTCCACTCAGCCTCTGTTCCCATCCCCGGCAATGACTTGTTTAGGGTTCTAGCTCCACACCATGGCTTTTCCTCTGACAGGAGAAGTATGCAGCTAACTCCACTGCAATCTGTACCTCATTTTCCCCACACTGTCTCCAACAGTGTGCTCTCTCTAACAGATGGCAACATCTTTGATTTTCCTGAAGCATCAATACTGGTGATGACATTTCTACCTGGCTCCCCTGGATCAATCTGAGCAAATGAGATCAGAGCAAGCAGGCCAGCTTTGCTCTGAACCTCATGCTAGAGCCTGCAGGAGACTGCGCAGTGAGTGTCCTTACTCCTAAGCTTTAGTCAAGATCTTACCATGGGGCCGCTGTCTACTGTGCTTTGTAGGGAACTCCTCAGCCACTAGGCCTGTGGGAGAGAGGAAGAAGACAAGGCAGAGCTACCAAACTAGTATGCCACTGACACGGTGAGTGCCACTGAGTAGCACTAACAGCTTCCCAGTGCCTTGCACCCTGAGAAATTCAATTATCACTTCTGAGACACACAGCCCAAGGGACTCACAGGTGCCAGAAATAAGAAAAAGAAGGAAATACAGAAAAACTCCTGATTCTGCAAAGTACTTGTCTGATAGATACAAACCTAAAACTTAGCAATTCTCTAAGCTCTATGAGCAGAACATGACGGCATGTTTCCCTTCACACACACACACACACACACACACACACACACACAAGACAAAGTGCAGAACATAGGCAGCAGCAATGATTGAAAATGCATATTTGCATTTGTAGGTTGATGTAGAACGGCAAAAAGCATGGGGGATGGAGTCAGTTACTACTGGGGTTCAGATAATGGCTAACCTCTCCAGGGTTCCGTTTCAACATCTACGTGCAACCTTCAGACACTCAGAATCTATGCAGCTCAGTCTGAGAAAGGTTTTAAAGTTAAGAAAACTCTCAGGACTGGGGAAACGGCTCAGTTAATTAAGCACTTGCCATGTGAGCACAAAGACCCAAGTTTGATCCCCAGCATCAATGCAAAAAAGCCAGAATTAGTGGTATAACACACACACACATATACATACACACACACACACACACACACAGACACACGCACGCACGCACGCATGCATGAGCACATGCATATGCACACGCACATGTGCACACATGCAATCACAGCATCTGGGCGGCAGAGCTCCAGGGCACTAAGAAATTGTCCTAAAAAATAAGGTCTGGAGACTTCATGGGGGTAACCTCTCTGCAATCGTGACTAGGAGACACAGTCTCACAGCAAACTTCTTGTTCCTCTGGATTTGACAATCTTTCTGCTATGATCCCTGAGCCTTTGGTTTAAGAATTGTGTTGCTGGTGTATCAGCTGGGACTGGATGCCTTTGTCAGCCCTGAGATCATACCCATGCAGGTGGCATCAGACCGACAAAGCAGGCTGCCTTTATGTGTTTAGGGATGTTGGTATACAAGTGCATATGTATATCTGTAGCAACAATGAAAGAAAAAGAGGCCATGAATTTGAGAGAGAGAATGAGGATGCATGGGAGCGGTATGAGGAAGGCAGGGAAGGGGGAAATAATGTAATTACATTAATTTCAAAAAAATATTTTTAATAAAAATAACCCATCAGCCTCTGTAGAAAAGAAATACAACTAAATATGGTAGATGGCCCCTGAGGAATGACATTCTGGTTGTCCTCAAGCCTTCACCCACATACATGAACTTGAGTGAATGGTTACACACACACACCTGAATATACATGAATACAGACACACACACACACACACACACACACACACACACACACACACCCATCATTGCAGAACTCAAAGTAATACAGATGAAAAGATGAAATACCATTTATTACTCTGCTGCTCTGCAGACACTAAAGGCCATGGGAACATTCTGTTTTCAGAAATACACTCGAATTCTGTCCTTGACAGCCAGCTTTCCTATCCTAGCTGTCAGGGGCTCTGGTCTCCTGGTGGGCGGCAGGGAGTAAAAGATTTCTTCTCACTTTCCACCCAGACAGTGTTCTGTTTTCTTCTTCCTCCCCGCCCACCCAAGTGCTGTAATGTGTAGATCAGTTTGACTCTTCTTCCAGTTAAGAACATCATTCATCTCGTGGGACATAGGAGATCAAAATTAGATGAGTACATACAGGGTGTGTGTGTGTGTGTGTGTGTGTGTGTGTTGTATTAGTGTATGTGTTGTCTATTAGTATGTGTGTGTGCGCGTGCGCGTGCGCATGCTTGCGTGCGTGTGTGTAGAAGAAACTAATTAGTAACGCACTCTAAATTGCAGACTTTCTATTCTCTCCTTGCTTATCACCCCAGCTTGTCATACATAGATAAAATAAAACATTGCATATTCCTTTGGAAATCATAGATTACTATAATTGCGTATGGTTTGGTTATATGCGTCTGTGGAGAAAGGATCCACACAATTTCTGTTTCCTGGGTACCAAATCTCAAAAGCAAGGAGAGGAAGAGAAGAGTTTATGACGCATGGTATGATGGGACCATGGAGCACTCGGGTATCTGCAACTGAGAGGACCCCTATCTTTCCATCCATCCATCTTTTCCTAGCACCAGCATGTCTAACAACCCAGGTTCTGTTTTGCTTTGCTTTATTTATTTATTTATTTATTTATTTATTTATTTATTTATTTATTATTTTTGGAATACCGTGTCCTTGCAAATGGGATGTTGCACCCATCAGTTCATCCAAATGATTAATTTTTGTCAGTGAAGAAGAAACCCCTCTCACCTTTCTCGGAGGAACATCTCTCCTGGGGCAGGCTCACAGTGTTAAATAGAGCATTGCCCTTTATCTGGTAGATAAAGTGTGAAGGTCAGCAGGTAGTTTTGGTTATTTGTCCGTGATGAAACCAAGATCGAGGAAGAAGAGGGTGAGGAAGAGCCCTATCACTGATGAGGAGCTGTTCTTACAGCCTCTAGTGCAGATCTTAGATCTACCGTGACCTGACTCAGGTGGAGCCAGCCTGGCGGCCCACAGTGCTGTTTCTCCATGTTGCCACTACTCACACCGGCCTCCTTTGCCCACACACCGGCCTCCTTTGCCCACACACTGCCCTCCTTTACCCACACACCAGCCCTCCTTTACCCACACACCCCTCCTTTACCCACACACCAGCCTCCTTTGCCCACACACCGGCCTCCTTTGCCCACACACCGGCCTCCTTTGCCCACACACCGGCCTCCTTTGCCCACACACCGGCCTCCTTTGCCCAAATGCTTTCACAAGTCCCACCAGGGGATCATACTTTCCCACTCTCCCTGCAGCTGAGCTGTCTGTGGAGCCCCATCTGACATGTGTGGATTTAGTTTTCCTCTCTGATAAAAGAAAGGAGAAGCAGGAGGAGGAACCCTGTTCTGGATCTATTGCTTTGGTTTCTGACCTTTGTTGCTCTGGCATGCAGTCGCACAGTGCGCATCTTGCAAATATGAAGTGGCTACACATCCATCTATGTGACACCCATTAACAAGAACAAAGGAGCTGAGAATGTAAAAGAGAGCAAGGGGGTGCATGGGAGGGTCTGGAGGGGATGATCTGGGGTACTGATTATAATCATATTATCATCACACAAAAAATTTTTAAGTGACAAGCTGGAAATGTAAATGAAAGGAGGCCAAGTCCTCGGTGACAGAGCTGATCCAGCAAATGGAGAAGCAGAGGCAGTTGCTCCATCTTCTTCCTTGAAGTCAAAGTTAACATCCATTCTGCAGATTATTTTAGCCTTTGCTCTTGGTGCTGAGAGCTGAATGTCTGACAACCCATGGAGAGTTTTGTCCGTCAGAACTGGAAGAAACCACCCATTCTTGCTTTCTGGTGGTTGCTCTTGGAATATCAGTCAACAGTTTATTGAAATAAAGATCGGCTTGTGTTCTGTTTCTTGTGTCTCTGGCGGGGGAAAGGCAGTTCGATGACCCTTCTCCCTTCTCACTAAAGTTTTCGAACAGTTTAGAAGGTGTCATAAGCCTGTGAGATAGACTGAGTTTAAAACACCAAATCCCGCTGAAATCATTGACTTTATGCCAAAGACCAAGATGTTTTAAAACAAACCAAAGAAAAATATAAAAGAGTCCATGTTCCAGACTCACACAATCTAGAGCAAGCTCCTGAGAGGATTTAGTGAGAAGTGCATTCTCAGCTGGGCATGGCTGATGACTGTGAATACGAGGCCAGCCTGGGCTATGTAGGTAGACCTTGTTTCCCCCCCCCCCCACATCAGCATAAAACAAAACAAGTCCCAGAACAATGGCAAAAAATAATGGTGCTCTCCCCTGTTTCATGAGTGGATGGGAATACTACCTTAGGATTCTGAGACTGTTTGAGCCAAAGGAACACCTGCAGGAAGACAGGGCCACAAGGGCCATCAGGAAACAGAGAAGTGATTTTTCAGGCTCTTGAGAATAGAATTTGAAAAGCCACGGATGATTTCCTTTCATGGTGCACATGCATTTAACATTCTGCACATAAATTCCAGGAAATTTGTACTCGGAAGATTATCCGGGAACCCTAGTTTAACATCCTCTGTCAGGGGCTGACTGGGGACTCTAAAGAAAAAAAATAAGTTTGGAAGAACCATTAGATAGAAGAGGGATGTCCACAAAGGATAGAAACTGAGGCCCAGCAAGGGCGGTGCTGTGGTGCTGGTGAGCAGGCATGGCTGGGCTCCCAGGCATGAAGCGGGTGTCTTCAGGCATGGCTGGTAGACACTTGAGGGAGGGGGGCTGGAGCATTCTCTTTCACGGTAGCAAGAAAGTCTCCCAGGACAATCTCACACCCCAACTGTGCTGCTTTCAGGAGTGAATAGGCAGAATTATGGCCATGTGGGCACTCTGGCAGTCTGGAGACGGCCTGAAATGTGACTCTTGATGGTTGTGGCCTTGGTGGTCCACAGTTTTTTGTTTTTGTTTTTTACATTTCAGGAGAATCTAGGAGTCTTGGTTTTTAATGAAAATATCTCCTTTGAAAAAATATCACCTCAACTTTTATCAGCAGCAACTAAAATCACCTGTGCATGCTGGGTACTGCCTCCAGGCTTGTGTTTTGAAACTTCTGCGTGGATGCACGCAGTCTTTGAGGAAACTCCAGGCATCTGAACTGATGTTTTGAGGACTAGTGACAGAGATAAAATTACCAAGAATATTGATGTGAGAGCTTGGGTCTGTTGCAGCCGGCTACTGATTACTGATGAGCCACACGACCTCAAACATGTCCCTTAATCTGTTTCCTCATCTGCACCGGAAGAGACAGGGCAGAGAAACCCCAAGACTTTCCATGACCCAAGACTGAACATCCTGTGGCCCGCCATGTGTCTGGCCTGACAGTGGAATGCACCCAAGTGTGGCCTGATATTTGAGGATGCATACCAGCTGGTCCCTGAAGTACTCAGTACTCTATTTCCCATTGTGGTCCAAGGACATTCAGGAGCTCAGCAAAGTGGACCCCAGTATGAATTTTCCTGAGAACCTATAACGGAATGCTATGGCTCTACTTTTTTTGTGTGTCTGGGGAGAAATTTGTTGGGGGGAAATATCACTCTGAACATCAGGAATGGGCTCCTGGCCAAACCCCAGCCATGATAGAGACTATACTTATAACAATCTGGAAAATTACTGGTGGAGAGAGCCACTCCTTTCCTAACAGCTAATGACATGTAGATAGATATTCGGGAGGTGGACACGATCTCCCAGGACAGGTGAACTGGATACCATCTACTCTTCACTGAGATGCCCTGAGACAAAGTGTGCAGCTTATGTCTTCTGGGGGCCTCCAATATGGTACTGCATTAACCATTAGAGCAGGACCATGATATGATCTGTAACTCCAATAATCACAGGAAAATAGTTATGAATTTGAGAGGCATTGGGGGGAAAGTGAGAAAGACTGGTGAGAGAGGACATTGGAAGGTTTGGAGGGAGAAAAGAGAAGGGGAAATGATATTATTATATATTAACTAATTAAAAAAAAGAAACTGCCTCTCTTATTTATGCACTATTCTCGCAGAGTTAAGTGTTTAGCACAGTACCTCATACATGCCTGTGTTTGATAATTACATGGTAAATGAGTGAATGAAACATTCCCCTACTTTTTAATCCAGGTCACCACACTGCTAGCTAAACTTGCAGGGTTTTTTTTTTTTTTTTTTTGGTTCGTTTTTGAGACAGAATCTCACACAGCCCCAAATGGCCTTGAACTCCCTATGTGTCTGAGACTGGCTTTGAGCCTCTGCTCCTTCCTCCTCTCCCTTCCACATTCTGAGACTGTAGGTGTGCACCACCACAACCAGCTCAGATGTACCAACTTGAAGAGATAGAATGGAATAGAAAGAAACTGGTTTTGTCTATCGTGTGGTATTTGAATTGCCCTGGACAGCTGTGATTCAGACTTGCACACTCCCACTCACTACTATTGTGTGTCTACGCTCATCAAAGCACAGACTTAGGATGCCTATGTCCAGTGCAATACTGATTAGGCATGAACCCTGTAAGGTGATAGATAGGTCATGAGGGCTTGCCCTCTGAGTTGGTTGATGTTAATATTGTAGGAGTGAGGTCATTATCATGAGAGTGAGTTTGTTAAGAAAACAAAACTCACACAATGTGATGCCTTTTGCCATGCCACAATTCAGCATGACCTTCACCAGATACAGTTCCTTAAACATAGATATCCCAATTTTCACTGTAAATTTCTATTCATTGTAAATTACCCAGTCTTGGGTATTCTGATGCAGTTGCACAAAACAGACTGATACTTTCATCTGAAACCAAGGACTTTCTCACTTCCTGGAGACCTTTCCTCAGCTGAGGCCCTGTTCAACTATATTCATAAACTCAAAACTTAATATTTATAATATTTACCTTAACATGAACAAAGTGCCACAGTATTCCCTTCAGTAGTCAAATTTCCATTAATTTGATATGTGTGATGACTGACCAATATTTATCGCTCCTTGGCCAGTTTGGTTATTGGCGGCTGGCCCTCCTAGAAAGCCCGAGCTTCACACTCTCTGCTGTTCTTGGCAGTTTCTTTCTCTGATACAAATCGGTGAGAATGAAGACCGGTCTGCACTGGTTGCATACAATCTGGCTCAATTACAGATACATTTTCCCTTCAAATTGTGGACCCCATTGAGATGAAGAAGCCAGGTATCTTTCTATGTGTTACACTGTCTTCTCACCAAGATGCCTATACTATATAGCCACAACATTCCCAGAACTCCTGAGTTCTCACTCCTCCCTCTGAGCCTGTTCTCCTGGGCTGCGGTGCTTCTGAGATTGATGGCGCCCCATGGTAAATGGATAGGAGAGGTTGGATCACTGTGCCAGTTTATGTGGTGAGGGATCCCTGGCCAGATGACTAAGGGAATCTGATGGCTAAGAGCCCTCTGCTAATGAATTATCTTCACAGGTAAGTGATGGACTCCTGAGCCACCCATAGTCACACCTCACTGCACCTTTAAACCTCCCTATCTGTGGTATGTGTACGGTATTCATTCTGGTGGTTATGTCAATATGCATCAGAGTTCTCAAGGTAGAAGAGTACACTCTCCCAAGCATCCCAACTCCTCCCTTTACCTACATTAGAAATCTCCCAAACTGCCATGCGGGATCTACCTGAGCCTCAAATCAGGGGTCTGTGGAGCACCCCTTGGGTCATCCTTGCACACGAGTTGTCAGCAGACAATCTTGTCCCCCATCCTCAATAAGAGTTATAGAGCAAGGGAAGGGAGAACAGGGAGCGGCCAGTCCAGATGGGGGGTTCCCCACCTCTAGACAGGCTAGGGAGTAAGAAATGTTCCTTCTGGAGATCCACGAACAGGACGATCACATCAAAGAACGATTCACCTCATCCGATCAGCCGAAGTCTTCCTGAACATCCTACCCTAGCCTCTGTTCTGAGACAGACCATGTGTGGCATCCTCTTCCAAAATGAAGTCTATGATGCGTCAAAGTGTTACCTGTGGAGGGATCAGCAAGCCAGCCTTTGAAATGGGTGCACAACATGGTCCCTATTGGGCAAGAATTGAGAAAGGCCAGGGTGTACCACCCCTCATAATTTCTCTTTATGTTTTTAAGTGATTCACCCTACCCCATAAAAATTACAGAACCCCTTGATCTATAAGGTGACAAGTCATCCTGCCTTCCTTTCTGTAGGGGTTCCACCTGAGGAAGTTCCCCAGCCTGTGCTGGTGGCTTCTAGGTAGGGTCACTCACCATTTCTTTTTCCACCATGGTCAGCTCTGTTAGGACAACCTTTATGGTAGTTAAGTTGGCATGCCTGTGCTGTGATAATCGCTCAGAGATTTTGGAAGACCCATAAAAGAATGTTGAGGAAGCTTAACTTAGTGCTTTTGTTTTCTGGGAGCCCTTTGCCATGAGCTCCTGGCTGATACCACAGTGGTGGCTGTGCTGTATTCAGGATTCAAGTCCAAACTCCTGACCAGGTCTCAATGACTAGATCACCATACTTGTATTTCCCTTTTCTCCTGGGAACACATTATACCACAAAGCTGTAGTCCATTACAACTTAAAGTTCTATTACGTAGAACACATAACGTTAAGTTAGCTCCAAACTATTCCTCTAAATATTTTTTTTTCTTAGACAGGATCTCACTCTGTGGCCCAGGCTGGTCTTGAACTTGTGGCAATTCTTATGACTCAGCCTCCCAAGTGCCAAGATTATAGGCATGTTCCACCCTGGCTAGGTCTAAGTGACAGATTTTTGTTTTTACAGCCTCAACAAAAGAGCCAAGCCTAGGACTGGGAGATGAAGAGGACAAACAGAATACTCTCACTGTGCTCCTGTCCCAGCTCCTTCAGGAGAAGAGTACCAGCCCAAAGGGTCTCTGGTCTAGTAGCTCTGCATGTAAGGATGAGACAGAGAGTGAGAGTGCCCCACCAAAGCCCAAATAATCTCACTGCAAAAGCTTTCCTTAGTCAGTTTAGGGAGGTGTTATCTCATCCACTTTCACATTTGATCTTTAGATGGCAAAGTAGGCTAAGCTCATCACTGTATAGATGAGCAAATGGAGGCCGATAGGAGTTAAGTATGACTTACCAGGATCCAACTAGCATCAAAACTTCCGGGTGTTTGTTCAGGCAATGTTTTTCTCTCAGGAATGATGAAGGGAGGAAAAGGAACCTGTATTATTTCCTCTGTGTGTTGCTGAGACAAAATACCCCTCGAAAGCAACTTAACAAAAGAAGGGCTGGTTTTGGCTCACAGTTCAAGGGTTAACATCTGTCATAGTTGGAAGTGATGCCTGCAGAAGATGAGGCACTGGTCACGTCACATCCACAGCTAGGCAGCTGAGAGCAGTGGAGGCTGGTGCTTAGCTCCATTTTTCTTTTTCACTTGGCTCAAGATCCTAGGTTGTGGAATGATGCCACCCACAAGAAGAGTTGATAGTCTCACCTCAATCCAGCCTAGAAACTCCCTCATATGTCTCCAGAGGCTTCTTTCCATGGTAATTTTATAATGTTATCAAAATGACAGTCAATGTCAGCCATCAAATGGCTGTTCCTAGACTGTAAAGTAATATGGTAGCTGGTAGTTCCTAAGTACCTACTATGCATCTCACATGCCTCTGGGAAACCTTGTGTTTCAATATAATTCATCTATCACCACAGTCCTGGGATAAGAATGTCACTTTGATTTCCATTCACAGTTTACAATACTTAGACCCAGGAACGCTGAAGATGTACAGCTAGGGAAAAAGTCAGATTTCAAATTGAGGAAACCTGAATCACTGCAATGTACTGCCTTTCTATTCCTAATCAGCAGCCAGGGACTTTACAGAGCCCCCAAATCACACGAGCTAGGGACAGATTCGGATCATGAGATCACTTCTAAGAGTGTGCCTTTGTTTATAGCTCTTGATAAAATATGTTTCCTATCTAGATGAAAATGGCAATGAGCCAGTGTCAGAGCTTTGGTCTCAGCTGTATCTACAGCTGAAACATCATGAACTTGAAAAGTTAAAAAAATATTTTTCCTCTTCTCTCTTTCTTTCCCTTTTTCATTTCCTTCCCCTCCCTTTCTGAATTTTCAGAGTCGAGGGAGTCAAGCTGCCAAGCCAAACCTAGAATGGAGGAATGGCCTACAATTTTTGGTCAGCTCTCCCCTGTGGTCCTTTGGGTTTAACCAGATCCACAATCAAATGTTCAAAGTTAAGCTGATCACCATGGAAAATTCCAGAGAGAATTCCAGGTGTCTTGGTGGCTCCTGTATCAACTTGTCAATTTGTGGACCAACACTAACTTTATATTGGAGCATCACTATAAAGCAACTTCTGTGGAATGAACAGTTGAGCCCCATCCTTAATGAGACACCAGGGAGAGAGGGGGAGTCTGAGGTTCAAGATCCTCTCGCTTGTCGGGTCTTCATCTTATGCTCAATATTTCTGCTGAGGTCAATAGCATTTGGGCCAATGCTGTTCTTCAAGATGTCGACTCCTGGAAAATCAGCTCTTGCTCTTAATTCTGTTGATGAGCTGGAAAGGAGGCCAAAGGCTTTCCCCCAGGGCAGCTATGTGTGCCTGTCCTTCCCCTTGCTTCTCACCTGCTTTGGACACATTCCTACTGCTTTCTCCTTGGCTTTCTATCCTGTTTGACTGATGGAAGCCTCTGTTTATCTCCATCCTAACCGCCACAGTCAGAACGTTCACCCTAAAAGTAAGCTCCTGCACAAAAGTCGGACTCTCGGAAATATTCGCTGCTTCCCCATTGTCTGCTCTCTTAACTCAAGAAATCCTTTGTGTGGATTTCAAAGCTCTCCATAGACTGAGTATTTTGCCCTTCCAGAAAATGAATCAAACTGATTTTTTTCTTTTTTTTCTTTTTCTTTCTTTTTTTTTTTTTTTTTTTTGCTTTGTCTAGAGTAAGCCAGTGGACACTGGAAGTAAGTATTCAGTCTTTACTCATCAATTGGAGTTGTCCAAACCATTGCCACCCCAAACCTAATTTTACTCAACAGTTTTCTCCTGTGGATCGAATTTTTCATCCCAACAATGCAAGCTTAGGCCATGGCCTCTTAGGTACCTTTACTTCTGAACTTCAGAAAGACTATAAGAAGCACACTTGTAGACCTGGACCCTAGTAGAATAGAACACTGATCAGGGGTAAATTGCTTAGGGAAAAATCACAGAATAAGGAGATTCAGCTGTGAGGCTACTGGGGAAGAGGAAATATATTGGGGTGCTTCAAATTGAAGGTCTTGAATCTGTGTCTTGGTTTTAAGAACATACCCCAGGTAATTCCACCATTTGGTTGCCCCCAACAACGTTCTAATTTAATTAGTCTAGAGCACAACTTAGTCACTGGGATTTGTAATAGCTCTCTGTATAATTCTAACATTCTGAAATTTGAGAACACCACCCTAAGTAAAGGAGAGTTGATGTGACTTTTGTAAAAATTAAAATAGCTTCTGTAAAGTTCAGAGAGACAGTTCCGAGGAGGCAATCCATGGAGTGTGCCCCCCCCAACCCTGCAATGTCCCCATCCAGTGGTGAATATTTTCATAGGACAGTGTGAGGTTAATATTGGTTGCTGAGTTGATAGGTTCTAGAATCAATTAGAGGACAGACCTCTTTACATGTCTGTGAGTAAAGTTCTAGATTAGGTTAACTGAGGTCAGAAAAAATATCCAAAAGCAGGTACTACCATTCCCTGGGATAGTGTCATGAGTGAATTAAAAATAAGAAATCAAGTCGTCATCCCTCTCTGTTTTGTGACTGTAGATACAATGGGACAGGCTGCCTCACACTCCTGCCTTCCCACCACGATGGACTACACCTGTGAGCCAAATAATCCCTTGCTTTCTTAAGCTTCTTTTTTGGGGGGTATTTGTCACAGCAAGACAAGTGCCTATTACAGACACCCATCTCCTCCAACCAGCTCTGTTGCGTCTATTCCAAAAGCCCTTTGTGTGAAAGGACCATGTCAGGAGCATCAGAAACTTCATCCCTCCCAGTCCACTGTGCCCTGGCTTAGGTGGAGGATAAGTTCTGCTTTGACAAGGCTGATAGCATCACCCTGATGTGGGCTCAAGCCTTGGCAAGCTGTTTGCTCTTGCCTCACCTGGAAAGTGTGTTTATTTTTAGCCTTGCTGCTATCCCATGTGAGTGGAAAGGTGGTGCTATCAAGCAGGATGGGTAGCTTTACCCTCCTACACACTGTCCCCAGTGAACTGTGAGCATCATGAGGAAATCGAGAGGACGGATGGGAGCTGCACCTCAGGGCCTCGTCTAAACACACCACGGCAGTCCCTGATCAAGACAACAACCAGCTCAACTCTGCTATCAATTATGACTGAGCAGAAGAGGCCAGACAGGACGGTCATGGTGGTATGATCCCCAGAAATGAGAGTTCAGCCAGGGAGTGAGGTCATATCAGAGTTGGGGGTCATCACTTAGAGAGTAGGAATCAAAGTAGACAGTTTGCGTCAACAAGATGAGAAGCGAACCCAGAGAGTCAGGTGATACTAGACGTTTGACCTCACTGCAAATGTCTCAGGTTACAGTTTTTGACAGATTCCCAAACAACTGACTTTAAATATTTGGAGGGGGAAAAGCAGAGATAACATCAACCTAGAACAGACTCCTCATCCTTGCTTGTCATTATGCTTTCCACGTACACTCTCCAGAATTTAGCAGCTCCCTTGCAGTGTGTGAAATACACCTACCATTTGCCTTCCGTACACACCACTCCCTTTCTGCCCTGCTTTACACATCCTTGGCTGCACTGATTGCATCACTGATCTCGTGCTTGCTAGTTTCTGCTTGAATTTGACCAATGGGACACACCGCCTGATGGCGGGGGCGGGGGGGGGGGCAGAGAAGAAGGTGTGCTGTTGTAGGTGGATGGGTTTCCTCACAAAACACCATGCCTGTAGTAGGAGTGCTTTTTGTAAGAGTGTTTTTTTCTCTTCCAGGAATTACTCCACTCCCGAATGCCTTCAGGACTCACAGGTGTCGGTAGCCTGAAGAATATTATATCACCCCTTATTAACTTTTCCTAAATTGCGGCCATATTTCTGTAAATAGTCCCATTGCTACATGTATTATTTATTATACTCTCCTACTTAGACCACAAGAGGAGTGTCTCAGTCTCTCTTTTCCCTGCGCATGTGTGTGTGTGTGTGTGTGTGTGTGTGTGTGTGTGAGAGAGAGAGAGAGAGAGAGAGAGAGAGAGAGACAGACAGACAGACAGACAGAGACAGAGAGACAGAGAGAGAGACAGACAGAGACAGAGAGAGAGAGAGACAGACAGACAGAGAGACAGACAGACAGAGAGAAAGAGACAGAGACAGAGAGACAGACAGAGAGAGAGGGAAAATTTGCTAATAAGAGGCTTGCTTAGGTTGCTGGAGAAGAGAGTTCCCTGAGAAATTTTTCTGATTGGGGAACCAGCCAGCCCCAACGTCAACCTCTTGTGTCCGTTTCTTCTGGGCCCTCCATCATGATTGTCACTGTCACTATCGTGTTATTCCTCACCCCCCAACACACACACACACACACAC
Organism: Onychomys torridus; assembly: GCF_903995425.1. Taxonomy (NCBI): domain Eukaryota; kingdom Metazoa; phylum Chordata; class Mammalia; order Rodentia; family Cricetidae; genus Onychomys; species Onychomys torridus. The sequence goes on along the minus strand of NC_050465.1, from coordinate 57,475,807 downwards.
ACACACACACACACACACACACACACACAAGTGTGTGTGAGTGCTTTGAGAGTTTTCTCCAAACAGGGACTAAAAAGGTTCCTTTTCTTATTTCTCTTTATGATTCTTAGGCCAGAAAAGCATCATCTTCCATTGCTAAACACCAACTCACAGATGAAAATGACCCTATGGTATACTGCCTTTTTTTTTTTGTTATGGATCCTTCCAAGGATTAGCTGCCAAGATGGGATTAAATTTCCAAGAACTTTATAAGGAGATAGCCCTCGAAAGGAAGCTGGAAGGACCTGGAGAAGCCTGGGGGAGCCTCAGACCCCAAAGCAAACGCAGTCCGTGAAGGAGAGAGGGAGAATTCTCAGTCCCAGCACCTACTCTGCAGCCTAAGAAAGACTTGGCCAAGTCACTGAGCCACAGTGAGCTGGCAGAGCAATCCCATGACTTTCAGTAGGTATCACCCTTAGTGTCCTTAGTGATGTCGGTCAGGAGTGGGAGCAGAGAGAGAAGCATGCCCTTAGAGAAAAGCCAGAAAAGTTCTAGAGTGAAACATCCAGGGTCCTTTGTAATTTAAGTTCCCCAAAGTGAGAGGTCTGCAAGGCCAGAGCCCAGGGCCACACCAGCTGCCTGACAGGGTATTGAAGAAAGCTGTCCTTGTAGAGGTCTGCTATTCTGTTCCATCCAAGCTCGCCATATAACTCTCAGAAATTCGGCACACACAGTTGGAGGCAGCTTTCCCACAAGTCTGATCTTCTCTGGGCTATTCTAGTGACAAAACTGGTTTATGGCAACCCTAGCCCTCATGTTAGCTGTGGATAATAGACAATAGCACCTTCGGTGAGAAAACTGAAGACCTGAGAACTGAAGTACTCATTCACCTCTGTTCCTTTCCTTTACTAAAAAGTATGGGATACCTATTCTACCTCAACACTGTGCCGGCTACTGCAGCTACCACAATAAATGAATTGTTTTGTCTTCCATGTGCCTTTTTGTCTAGGAGAAAAAAGAAAGACACAGAAAAGACTAATTTTCACGTATGTCATAGAGGATTAGGGGACTGTAATAGTTCCAGAAATGACTGGACATCACGGCAGGAAGTATGTGGTGGACTACATCTGCTTGCCTCATGGCAGAGGAGAATCAGGGAGAGGAAGGGACCAGGCCTAACACATAGCCCACAAGAACATGCCTACAGTGACCTGCTTCCTCCACATGACCCTACCTCCAAAACTTTACCCCCCATAACAACATCAGATTGTAAACCCACCAATGGATTAATCCCTTATTATATAGGAGACTTCTGGACTCAATTATTAGATGTACAATCCAGAGAGCAGACCTTCCCTACAAGGGCCCTTTAGGAGACACTTCCTATATAAACCATAACACAGGAAGAGTATGAAGACAGTACAGTGAGAAGTGACTTGGCCTGTTTGGAGTTGTAACATTTGGGGTGACTGGGGTGTGACAAATGACAAACACATGGGAAATACAAGGGAAGCTGAGGGAAGGGATATTTAGAGACAAGGCAGAGAAGAACTGAGAAGAACACTCAGGGAGGAGGTCAGAAACACATCAACCAGAGGCCAGGCATGGTGATGCATGCCTGTAATCCTAGCATTCAAGAGGCAGAATCTGGCAGATAACAAGTGTGAGGCTGACCTCGACTCCATAGTGAGCTTCTAGCCAAGCTAGGGCTAGATAGTAAGACCTATTCTCAAGAAATGAAAAAGAAAGTGAGGGAAGAAAAAGGAAAAATTTAAAAATCATATCCGTTGTGCCTTAAGTTAAAACAAATGCAATCATTTATGTTTGCACTTCAGAAAGGATTTTTCTGGCTTCAGGATAGAGAAATCATTGAGAGGGGGTGATGCTGAAGGCAGGGAATCCAGGCAGGGGCAGATGTGACAGTCTGTACAGCCATGAATGAAACAAACAAGGGAACCAGAGAAGTGATGAGCAAAGCAGTGGTGAGGAGAGAGCCTGCCCCTCTCATGCAGTGTGAATGAAGGGACACAAGACAGTGGAGGAAGTTGGGGCTGTGGGGAGGAAGTAGGGGCTGTGGGGAGGAAGTGGGGGCTGTGGAGAGGAAGTGAGGGCTGTGGAGAGGAAGTGGGGGCTGTGGGGAGGAAGTGGGGACTGTGGGGAGGAAGTGGGAGCTGTGGGGAGGAAGTGGGGGCTGTGGGGAGGAAGTGGGGGCTGTGGGGAGGAAGTGGGGGCTGTGGAGAGGAAATGGTGGGCTATGGGGTCTTCATGAAAGGAAGAAAGAGGAAAATGTTTCTGATTTAGGCAGAATCCTAACATTCTCACTCTTACTGGACAACATCCCCTATATGATCCCTCCACTTGAACATGGATGGCACGTGAAAACAACGGAATGTCACTCTTATGATTAGTTTCTGATACATGGCAAAACCAGAAAATTTTCATGGATATAATTCAGATTTTTAAACAGCTGATGAGGAGTCAGTACACAGGGACACCATCATGGACAAGGCAATCAGATGAACTATTTAGAGAGGATCTGGAAACCAGAGAGGCTTTCCCTCTGCTGACCCAGAAGAACCAAGCCTCGTATAACTTGGAAGAGGAACCCCAGATGAGCCCTGAGTTCTGATCTCATTTTGCCGTAGCCTTGTAAAATCCTGAGCTGAGGATGAGACCACATCAGTGCCTGGGCTGTCGACCCATAAAATCTGTGACCTAAAAAATGCATTAATAATCATGATTAAAAGATTTTTCAGGGGGATGTCGTCTACACTTTCTAGGTGTATTTTATGAGCAGAAAACACGATCAGTGGCCACATAAAAATTAATTATAAAACAGCATTTTCTTAATTCAAGTTTCATATGCAAAAATATAGTTTTTAAATCTCTTATTCTCAAGATGGGGGAGGACTCTGCTGAAAATACTAGGATTGAAGCCTGATCAATAGTTATGAAAGACTTAATTTTCTATCCTCACCGGCTTTGGCATCCAGTACTGGGCAGAGGTGGGAAGTGTCAGCTGAAATCACAATGACTTCAGGAGGCCAGCTCACTTTTCATCTCTGCATCCTAAGGCGGGCAATGAGGGGACAGAACTCAGAGCTTGCCAAAGCCCCTTCAGATGGCAATTCTCGAAGTCCTCTGTAGTGAAAGGTAATGCCTCCTGTTTTATTTTATTGGCTCCTCTAGCAAATACCTGTTTTCCCTTGAAGTACACTAAATGATAAAAGTGGAAAGAAAGCAGAAGGAGGGCCATCATCTTTCTGATGGTGTCCCCTGTACCATGACTCAGAGAGGAAGGGGCTGGTCCTTCAGAGTGAGGCCAGCTGGGACCTGGCAGCCACAGCAGGATAAACTGTGGGTTCCCATCAGCGTGGGAGAGGAAAGGAGGCAGGTGGAGCCCTGGGCTGCCACGGGGAAGTGACACAAACAGCCCAAGCAGAGGAGATAACAAGAAACCACTGAGGAGAAGGGGCCGTGTCAGAGGAAATGGAGCCAGCCAGCCAGAGTGGAAAAGCAGGAGACAGTGTCAAGGTTAAGTTCATAGACAAAGTCTTCTCACTGGTAAAGGCGTGCAAGGAATAGAGTCTCGAAACCCCTCAAATCCTTACAAGCATGTGAAAAATGGTACACTGAGAAATAAAATTTCACAACAGTGGCCATAGACCGTGCAACTCTGAGCAGTGGTAGGCGGGGACCAGAAGAAAGCAGCCTAGAAGGCTGGTCGGGGTTCAAGAGAATCAGGGTAACAGAGCCGTGTCTCAGATTTCCTCTCCAGACTAGGCCTGCAAGATGAAGTCATGACATTCTAGGTGTATCAATTTAAAATCATAATTGTAATTTATGGTCTGCCTGGTGCTGTATGCTTTATAGCCCATTTCATTTTATTTTTATAGTCGCTTTGGGAAATCAGAAGGGCGGGTGTCATCGACCTCATTTACTGCTGAAGGAATGAAGTCCTAAAGTGATTAAGGGACTCACCAAGGGCACCGAGCAGCCAGGGACACTAGGAGATAGAAAGTATGGCCAGCAACCAAGGCACCCCAGGATCTACAATGTGGTCTATCCACCAGTTCATTGTTCTGGGAAAAAAAAAAAAAAAAGATCACTTTCCACATATGCTGAAGTCAATGTATTCAGACAAGCTGCCTTCCTCACTGTCAGCTTTTACATCACCAAAGCGTGTGCAGTGCAGTATTCACAAAGTTGACAACTAAATGCTCTAAACCACTGTGTGGGACAGCCCAATAAGAACAGTATTATAAGAAGGAGAGGGTTTGAAATGTCTTGTGCAATTGAAAAACATCACTTAACATGAAAATTTAGTTTGTTGCTCTTTGGTCTGTTTCCTCGAAGATAGTTAATGTATAATTGTGTGTGTGGAAAGTATTTTCATTGTAGCCCTACCTTTAATGGCGTTCTTTATAAGACCTGGTGAGGACTGTTCTGTCCTAGAATAACAGAAATGTCTAGTTTGCTCTTCCTTGATTTTGGGGAACACTTTGCCCCTCTATCTGGATGCATGTATAGATTGCCATCAAGTAGTGGGTGTGTTGGGGGCTGTAGTCCGACCTCAGCATACACACAGCTATGGTAGAATGAAACTTGAAGAAAACAGAGCCTCAGGGGCCCCACCACCCACCCCCAGTTTTAAGGAGTTGGGGGTGGGGTGGGGTGGGCCTACACAGGCAGGTTGTTGAGCCCTTTCAGAGTTCAGGAGAAGACTGTCCACAGGAGAAGGTAAAGGTCAGTATTTATGTTCAAAATGAGGCTGTGCCTCAGGGAGCTCTTGACAGCAGGAGTGACATTTACCATGCGAAGATGACTCACATCACAAGGTCTAATACGGTCATTTCCAAAGCACAGACAACAAGGAACTAGGGGGTGGGGGGTGTGCAGATGGGGCTGGACATCTGAGAGATCTGGGAATTGTCCGCAGAGGAAGGCTGGCTTGGATCTGTTCTCTGAACGTGGCACAGAAAGAAGTAGGAAGGAAATCCAGGGTAGATTGGGGAGACAGAATGCTGAGTGTATGAAGGAAACCCCAGCCAGGCCAGTCCTGCTGACATCAGTGAGTCCTGCAATGAGGAGATGTGACTTAGAAAGAGCATGGGAGGTGTGGTATAGGAAGCCCAGGGAGGTGGCATTACCCTCAAGGCTAGCACTTAGTAGGGACAACTAATCATTGTTCCCCCAGCTTTGCCACCCACGACCCATGCTCAGAGCTGAACCATAATCTCGTTCTTCCTCTCCCCTCCCCTCCCCTCCCCCCTCCACTCCTCTCCCCTCTCCCATCTTCTCCCCTCCCCTCCTCTCCCCTCCCCTCCCCTCCTCTCTCTCCTGTCTTTTTTCTGACCTCTCTTCTCCTCCCCTTCCTCAGTTCTATTACTAAAATCAGAAAGAAGGTAAAGACATCAACACCACATCCAACCTGGTTTTTGTTGGTTGTTTTTTATTTGGCACGCAAAGTAAACAGCTACAGAATGGTGCACTTAATTGCTGCATTCTCCTCATCCATTCTTTCTGTTGACCCTTCTACCCGACTCCCCTCTCCCTTCCCCTGCCTCCTCCTTTCTCCCCCAGCATCTCCCCTTCCACTTCCATGGCACATTCTATCACCATCTCCCCAAATCCCAAGACCTCTTTTTCCCCTCTCAGCTACCATATGATCTAGCCACAAGAGCCTTAGGTATATGCTCAAGGTATCTTCAGTCCCTCAACAAAGATACCTGCACGGCCAGGTTTGTGGCTACGATTTTTATTGTAGCAAAGGAATGGAATTGACCTGCGTGGCCATCAACAGCTGAATGGATCAAGGAAATTCAGAACGGAACTTTATTCAGCTATAAAGAAAAACAAAATCATGGCATTTGCAAGAAAATGGATGTAGTTGAAGATTATAACACTAAATAACCAAGATGCAGAAAAAATTCTATATATTTTTTCTTGTATTAAGATCCTAGATTTTCATTACTATGTACGTATATGTAACATGTGGGGAGGAGGGTCATGGAAATGGTCAACTTGTTTTAAATTCTGTGAGCCAGGCTTTGCTCTAACATGAATGAATTCACTCCTTAAAACAACCCAATGAGGTAGAAACTGGGCTTGGCTCCATTTTACAGATGAAAAAGCTAAGGGGTAGAGAATAACTTCTTTAAAGATGGACGGTCCACCAGTGGGATACACAGAGAGTCAGGTCATGTGTTCCAGCTCATAGTCTTAGAGATGCTGCTTCCCTCCTCCTCCTCCCCCACCTCCTTCTTTTGCTTTTTTGAGAGAAGGTCTCATGTGTCTCAGGTTAGCCTCATGCCTCTGTAGACAAAGACAACCTTGAACTTCTAACCCTCCTGTCTCAGCCTCCTGGTGCTAAGCATACACCACCACACCAGGTTGCATGTCGTGCTAGAGATCTAATCCAGGGCTTTGAAGAACATTAGACAAGCACACTACCAGTTCGCCTCAGCTCTACCCTGTGATTTCCTGATCGTTACTCTGTGATTTCTCTTCTATCCCACCAAATTAGATGTGTGTGCAGAGCATAAATGAGCTGCCATTTTGTCTAAGCCAAAGCCAAGACACATGATGCTTTGTCTCCAAATGGCAAAGCAGTGTTTCTCCCCTTTAGCAGCCAGGACTCTTCTGGACCTAGGAAAAGTCGTCTGGTTGTGCATCAAGGCTGGGCCTGCCTGGGTGTCGGGAGTGGGGGCAGTCGTTCCCTGCTTCAGCCCGCGCAGGGTTTCAGTTGCCATAATAATTGCTTATAACATGCCTGGCTGCTGTCCTTGTCGTGACTGTGTGTTCCAACCACAGTGATCTGAGTAATAATCAAAAGCTATTATTAATATGAATGAAGGTGACAGTAATAAAAATAATGATGGAAGAGCCCTCCAAGGAAAAGAGAGGTCACAGAAAACAGAGTTATAAAGTACTATGGTCTAAAGGTCGCCTTTTGATCATCCATCCAAGCCCCGCTGTATTACTGAGGAAATAAATTACTAAAAGAGGCAAAGTCCCTTGCCTGGGTTTATTCAGCTGATAGTGCTATAGCTAAGAAATGGACCCATACTTCCTGAATCAATTCAGGATCAAAGTATGTTCTATAAATATATGAAAATCTTCTAATGAAATCCTTTTATACAACCAGTACACACTAATCCTTTTTAATCCTGCTGGAAAAAAAAAAAGTGTGGCTGGGTGGTGGTGGTGGTGGTGGCAGCAGTGCATGCCTTTAATTCCAGCACTTGGGAGGCAGAGCCAGGTGGATCTCTGTGAATGCAAGGCCAGCCTGGTCTACAGAGAGAGTTCTAGGACAGGCACCAAAACTACACAGAGAAACCCCATCTTGAAAAAAAAAAAAAACATAAAAATTGCAAGTGTGTTCTTTGCCAGTTCTGTAGGATAATCCTGAATTCCAGGGCACTTCCCATGATTCCTAGGTACACAGGATGGCTGAACTAGGATGAAGAGAAGTCTAGAATCTCCAGCTTGAGAGAAACCCTACACCTTACATCTCTCTCTTGTCTGTACTTCAGCCTGCTCTCCATAGACGGTTAAAAGTTAATCTTCCCTAGCCTTGAACATTGGGACCTGCTCAGAGTTTAGAACTGCTCCCAGTTCTGTCCTTTGTCCCCTGGGAGATAGCCCCCTTCCCCTTCCCCTTCCCCTGCTTAGGCCAGAGTCTTGAGGACTTGAAGTTCTCAACCTTAAGGAACACTACATTTCAGAAGGAGCTTTCAGGACATTTATCAAGACAGATGACGCATCACCTTGTACATTGTGTCAGGTACAAAAGAAGACTTCTCTACACACATGTCAACTGTGATTTCCCCGGACTCTACTAGTAACCAAATCCATGTAGCTGTCTGCTCATTGTTTTCAGCAATTGCACAATAAATACCAGACCTTGCCTCCACTAGCCATGCAGTCCAATACCTTCCATGCCGAATCCCCTTCATCTGCCTCTACCAGCCCAGGGGAATACCAACCACACATAAAAAGCTAGAAGAGTCTAAGTCCCCTGAAAAGCATATACCATGCACTGAAAGCGCAGAGAATCACTCCTTTCTAGCCTCTCTCAGTATCTGTATTTTGCAGTCCTGTTTTGCAAATGGCATCCGTGGCAAGTGTTTACTCTGCTGGCTAGCTTGTCTGTGTCACTCTGAGTACATCCATTTAAACTAAAAGGGTAACGCAAAAGTATGCATAGACCAAAGTATGTGTTTCCAGAAGTCCAAGCTCTCTACAAACATCTCCGTGAGACAGGAGCCCAGAGGTGTTTGCTAGGACAAATGTGCCCCATTCCAGTCCTGCCCAGCCCACTGTAGACGTTCCGGTACTCCATCTTTATTCTTGAAAATTTTGCATAGATAATAATTTTTCTGTACTTGTGGGTCCACATCTGTGAATTCAAGAAACTGAAGAACAAAATAGATTTTTAATTGCATGTATACTGAATATGCCCGAATATTTTTGTGTGTCATTATTCCCTCATATAGTATTTATTGAAGCATTTATTTCATACGAGTATTGTAAGTGAACTAGAGGTGGTTTAAACAATAAGGGCGGATGTGCATAGATTACATGCAAATGTTACACTATTTTATATGAAGTATTTAAGCATCATTGGCTTTGATATCCCAGAGGTACTTGGACCAGATATAGCCATGGAGCCTTGCGCGGAAAGACCAAAACCAATGTACTACCTTATCTCAAACTTGACACATGGTTCGTTTAGTGCCTCCCACCCCACCGAAAGAAAAGTTGACACACTCCTCTAATTATATTAAGTGATATGATGTTAAATCTTGGAACCCAGATTCCCAAATTTGTACCACTGAAGACAACTGAGCCTTGCCGATGCATGGTTCTCCCTCCAGTTTAGTTCCATGCATGGTAATGGAACCCACGCACATCCCATAGAAAAGCCTCATAACGTTCTCTCGAATAAGCTCCACTCTTAGCTGCATATGTTAGTGTCCCCATTTTCTCCAATTTTTCAATTACCTCGGCCATCCAGTATTCATGGGTGGCCAAATCTCTCCATACATTCCTGCTTCCATTGGACCCTGTCAGGTCAATAATATATTCAATCCATATTGTGGTGTCCCAAGATGAAATATGAAATCAATATTTTCCAGGCACCTCAGATGGGGTCCTCAGACTGGCCCAAATTGAGAACAACCTAGGCGTTAACCAAAGAAGAGCAAGCGTGAACGCCATACTCCCTCCTGCTATCATTTCTTTACCTTGTCGGTCCCCTCTCTTTCTCTCTCAGGACATAACCTACTGACTGAAATTTTCAGTCTATGGTGTTAAAAAGGAAAATCCTCTAAAGATAGGATTCTCATCTTCACGAGTTGGAGAGGTGTATAGAGTTTACCCTTTGGCTTAAGATTTAGCCAATCCATCGAGTTTGGAAAAGAAGCACAAACATGGTCTTTTCTCAACGACACACACATTTCGCACTATGAACATCTCCACAATGGCTGGAGGAAGGAGGGCGAACGACAGGCGCTGAGGCATCAGCGGCAGAGTCTTCTGTTAGATATAACTCGTCTCTTCTTCTCATTGAATTTAGCATTCTAGGGAAGGGGGCCCTCAGTAATTTTATTTCCTTCATGCCTCCGTCACAGCTTGGACACAATACACTAGGTGGCGGGAGCGTAAGACGATCTGTTCATTAAATGAGTCCCAGATTTTGCAATTGACGGACTTGCTGATCATGACAGCGAGCAAGTGAGCTGCATGTGGACCGTTGTCTCTCTTGCCATTTTCAAAAGTCCCGACGAGTGCCGACATGCACCCTCGTTCCTTCTTCCCTGGATGAAAGTCTCCACCTGCTTCATCTAGCAGGCCTGAAGACCTCAGGTTCCCAAAGTGGGTCCCATAGATTTATTCCATAGAAGTACGACAAATGCGCATGTCCAGGATTGACCGATGACCCTGGATGGTTGGGAGTCCCGACTGAGGCCGGACCAAAGGGTGGTCTAATGTCGTAGGAATATGAACGAAGACCGATGGACTGGCTAGATTGGTGAAGGTTGGAACCCTGGTCCCAGTGGGCCTCGATCTTTCACTTCCACCCTTTCGTGCATCTAGGCATAGGCCATGCCCTTATTGAATACGATGGATTAAGTTTTCACCCTCTTCTCCAGCACCAGGACCCTCCAACATCCTACATTGCCTCAGGTAAAAGCAGGCATGAGCGAGCGTGTGATGCTATAATTCTGGGTCCACAGTCATTATTAAATAATTAATCGGAATCTTCTATCCCATGAACAGAATTATGATGGGTGGCTCGCCTGGAGAGTGTTATTTGTCTAACTTTTTCATTGTTACAAAGAGGGGTTATTCTGACTTTCTCCTAGAGGGGGTCGCCACTTAAGTGTACGCTTCAATTGTTCTCGTGTTGAAGGCGCATATATTGTCTCTAATATGACATCCTACTTATCATCCTTTGTATTAAGATCCAGGGCTGGCCAATTGGCAATGTTTCCACAGAGTATCTTGCACCTGGTCTATTACTTTGCAGGACATTCCACCCAGACGGTATATAGACATTGATAATCTTAATTAAATTATTTTGCGCAGAACCTCCAATCCTCCGTACCCAATGCGATCTTTTTTTGAAAGGGGATCCGGCTTCTATATATCGAACCCCAGATGACATGGGCTCTCCACTCGGAAAGCTCCCATAATTTGCTCGCACAGTATAAGTGTCACATTCTGCTGTGGGAATCACCAACTGGCTAGAGGGTATTTGTGTAAAATCTTTATAACTTAGCACACATCTATTGGAATCCCCAGGTAATATGGCGCCAGGCGAGGGATTGGAGGGAAAGAGGGGATTAGGGTGGGTTGTACGTGGTGGTAGGATCCACGAGATAAGTATGTGGAACCTCATAGAAACGAATGTTAGCCAGAAGTCAACTTAGATTATACCTACGCAAGCTCGAGCCAGCATCCTAACTTGGTGGTATAGACTGCTCACGACTCTCTCTCTCCTGAGAGACCGTCTAGGAGAGTCCTCTCTAAGCTGTAGCGCAGTATGGTCCATTTCTTTAGCTATAGCACCTATCCAAGGGTCTGAATTAAAACCAAGAGAAGTGGGACTTGGCCCTCTTTTGCCTTGGCTCTCCGGAGAGAGAGTGTGCCGAATGAAGGGTTTTAGGCATCCACAAGGCACTAATTGTTCCTGGGTTGAAAAAGACACTATCTTTTCCAGCCTCTCTCTCTTGGAGGAGTTCAAGACTTCTCACTCCGGTCCCGGGGAGCGAACGAGATGAAGCCTGGTCCTCCTTGAGGGACTGCCTCAGGAGGCTAAAGGGCCAGAACTGGAGGCAAATCACAGGGGAAGACACGAAAGCAGGACCAGGGGCCATCCCGTGTCAACGTGTGTTTTACAGGTTTAGCCATGAGCGAAGCAGAAAAATTTAAGGAGCTTTAATGGGAGATGATCCTGAGAAAAGTGATCTGGACAATATGGCTTGAAAGCCAGTTCAAGCTGGACCAAGTGACCCATGTTAAGTCTACATG